>NW_026896528.1:0-23307 GCF_033153095.1 Gastrolobium bilobum
CGCGTCATTTTACATCAATCTGGTAATAATTTTGACCAAGAGTTTAATCCGATCAAACATTTTGTAAATGAAACTAATACGGTCAAAAAGCCCTAAGATTACACATGATTGAGAAAGTACATAAAGGTGGTTTGATGATGGTAATTACAGAATAATGTTTGGTGGTCCTTTACCCTTAAAGGAAATATTTTCTTCCATTTATACTCTTTCCTTCCTTCTAAAGTCTCTGCCAATCCTTTTTTCCTTATATTTTTGGAAAGGGAGCACAAAAATTGAGCTCCATAGATTGCGTTAGGAAAATCGACAAATGCCATTGAAAAAATCTCAGCCCCAAGAATACTTATTAGCCCAATAGAGGTAGCTGAGATTCTTCTGTATGTGAACATCCGAACAAAATCTTTAGCTACTTTTTAACAATTTTAATATAAGGAGAATAGTTTCTTTGCTGACTCAACAAAAATCATGCCTTACTTTTTTTTAAATGATAGGCCCACAATTTATTTTTCTATACAGGAAATTCAAAGTCTCTTATATAAGAGGAAAGACTTAAAAACCCTTTAGGGGGCATCTGGTAGAGAAGAAATTTTTCTGTATTTGAGAATCATGATTGCCAGGAATATGCTGGGAAAGTGAATTTTCTAGGAATGTGACAAAAAAGTTGTTTGGTAGGCCAAAATATTATCGAAAATATTAGCTTAAGTTTATTGATTCTATCTTTGGTTGATTATCAATTATTGATGGGAATGTGAGATAATTTTACAAAAGTAACCCTATGTAAAAGGACAACCCACATTTATTGAAATTTTACAACCCATCTTCCAGTGAATATGGGGTATCCGAAATTTAAGTCCAAAATATAATTAATAGAGCGGAAAGTTGAATCAATTCAATAGGACCTCATTTTCTCCTGTTTCCACTGCCAGCAATTGGACGGGGTTGGTGACCACCGTCTAGATTCAATCTATCTCCGACAACAACTATACTTCCTCCAATTACTCTGTGGAGGAATAGAGAGAAAACAACCATTGGATTAAGCCTAGGTGTTGCTAGTAGCTTGTGATGGATACTTTGTTACAAGAAAGATTTGATAGGAAGCTACTGCAGGTAAGCTTTTGGACCTTGGGATTTATCTCGTGCATGTTCCACCATGCTCTAAAGGAGAAATGGTGTATGTGGTATATGTAATTGCATAGATTTGATATGTATGCTATGTATTTACACTTGGTATGTATCAAAGATATTTCCTTGTGTAATTCATAAAGTATAGGTTCTCTGACCAGTAAAATTTATTGTTATTGCGGCATAAGCATTCTGGAGGAATGTTTGGATGAGCATTATTTTCATAGCATGGATATGTATATTTGTATCATATGATTTATTGTTTTTATGCTGAAGTGAACTTAGGGGTGGAAGAATCTTCAAAAGCCCCTAAGTTACTTAGATATATATGTATATCTCACCCCACGTTACGAGAATTTCATGTACAGGTACTGACGGTGCAGGAGTATCACAGGGTACGAGACATGGCTAGCTTGCCATGATATTGCATGAATGTGGGATTTATTTTGATGTATATATTTATATCTCACATATCATATATGTATTTTGGAGAGTATAGGAGATGTCCATACCTCTTTTGATTATGATTATGGATATTCGTTGAGCCATATGTATAGGTTATTTCACTTATGTGTCTTTTGTTACTATTGATGCATGGAGGAGGGACTTAGCCTATGATCAAGTTATTGGACATCTTTCATGTTATTAATGCATGTAAAAGACTTTGATAATATGTTTTGCATTAGGTAAGTTCTCATTTATGTAGTCTGTGGATATTTATGTATTTTGATACAATTATGATGAAAGGGCTTTATGCCTATTGGATAGACTGAGATGATGTCAGTATTTATTGAACTGTTTATCAGGTTGAGATATCATGTGGGAATTATCCCTAAATGTCCGGAAAACAAACAGAGCTCTGTCCGTTTTGTTTGGACGATGTTGGTAGGAGATTATCACCTTGTATGATTAACTATCTGCGTTGTCATGTGAAGCCATGTTGTTTATGGAAACTTCTTGGTGGTATAATAAGTTTAACCGAGATTAGATGTTTTGGCAATTTATATGAGTTATAATTACAATTTGAATTGTTTATAAATACGAAAAGTTGTTTTAAGCAGTAAAAGTTAATTATTTGAAAATAAGAAAAATTATTCGTGTTTTAATCAACTATTGTGATTGTAACTAGTCTTAATATCATACGTAATGGTAATAAACCGGTTATAGGATGGCAAGTTACACCTTTGGCCTTCTTGCCAGACTTGCCTTCGATCGGTTCCCTACGTGGAAAATTCTTCTCATTACTATGGGGTTCAATGGCTTATCGTTAGCCTGAGAATCAACCCCTTCCATACTGGCAGGTAGGTATAATTAACATTTTTTTATTTGGTTATGAAAAATCAGTCGAATGTTGAATCAATGAATGCAATTACAGGTGTGCGTGTTTCTCTGTGTGTGTATGGGAGGCAATAGCACAACATGGCTGACAATAGGGTAATTTTGTCCCTAAAAAATTACAAATTATTCTTATGGGATGAGATTTGTAAAATACCACGATATTTTAAGTTGGTATTTTTTTCATAAAAATAAATTCCAAGAATCTGATTTTTGGAAAAAAAATAATTTAATCCTCATACCAAATATGAGTAAATAGAATTTTTAATATCAATTTTTTTGAAAATCTAAAAAAAAATCTTCTACCAAACACTCTATATATATATATATATGATTAGTTCTTGAAATTTCTAATTAATTGAGTGACAGTGATGTAATACTCAATATTTTTATTTTTATTTTATGTTTTTACGTCATTTTCGAGGTTAGGTCTGTTATGATCTAACAGTTAAAATTAGTATAAAGTCCACGTTAAAAGTTTAATGTGAGAAGGAAAACCGGGAAATGTCAGAAGCGTATTCAAATTTCCATTTTCACAGAGCAGACGACAGTCCAGCAGGCGATTCTTCTAGATCTCTCCATCACATCGAAAAAACGAGGCAGAGAGAGGTTCTGTGCAATAATTAAGTATAAAAATAATGTATTTTTCTCTGCATCAGCCATCACATCCCAATTTAATGTATTTTTTCTTTTTAATTAAAAAACAAAGGGATAATGGTCCTTTGCAAAAATAATAAAAATAGGAAAAATATTTCTATATGCCACACTCACTTGTAAATAAGTGGGTTTCAATTAGTGATGTTAACGGGTCGAGTCAGGCCGAGCTTTGGTCTTAAAAGGTTAAGTCTGTGTTTAAATGTGTCAGCCTGATCAAATCTGTTATCTGTTATGAATATGATTATCGGCATATGGCCTAACTTATTTACAAAAAATGGAAGACAATTATCGCTATGTGGCCTAACTTATTTACAAAAAATGGAAGACTTATTTAGCCTGTTTAAAAAAAATAAGACAACAAAAATTCATCCAAGCAAAATGTACAATCAACAACACTAGTAATTTCATAAATATTCATAAATTCAATATATATCAAAATAACATAATATAGAACAAAATCATTCAAAAAGTCTGTTTAACCAATAAAATTGGATGAAATGTATTGAGGAGAGAGAGAGAGAGGATTATTACAAGTAGTATAAAAATATAAAATAAAAATAAAAATTAATATACTAGGCCAGCTTGAGAGGCTCTACGGCCGAGCTTTTGCAGTGAAGTCTGAGGCCTTTTTATTAAACGAGCTTTTATACAAGTTCAAGCCTGGTTCCAACAACCAATTTTAGGCATACAAGCTTAGGCCTTAACGAGCCGAGCCAAAGGTCCCTGGTTCGTTTATCACCCCTAGTTTCAATGTGCCAAATAAATATTTTGTGGCAAATATAAAAATATTAAAACTCATAATAAATAATAAAAATATGTAAAAACTCACCAAAACGACGTAGTTTCATTAAAATGACACAAAGTTGTGTCATTTAAAATGATAAACATTTTTCCCTAAAAATATATATGTATTTTTTTATTTGTTTTACGGATTACAGTCTCTTGTCGCGTAATTTGGCTTGACATTAAAATAATTGTGAAAAAGAGAGAGACAGGTAATAGCTTCTACGTTACCTGCGCAGTGCGCATATCATTAGGCAGGACTTGACGATCGGTGCCCTTCACTTAACATAAGTTATATTCTCAATATTTTATGAAAATGAGCCAAAAAGTTTAGGGAATAAATTGAACAAAAGTTCAACAAAATCATATAACAGAATTACTATTTACTTTATTTAGAATATTAATTAAAAGTGGAATAGCACTCTAATACATTTAAGTTCACCGTTTTAGCCTAATTTCAAAAATAAAAAATGAGTTTAATAAAAACAATAAGAGTAAATAAATTTCCTTGATTTCTTTTTCCTTCTTTGTTCTTACCATTATGTCATCCAAATCCAAACACACTATACGAGTAGGTAAAGCCATCCTAATTCAAAATCAACACATATCCATGTTTAGTATGTGTGTCAATATTTTTCTTTTGTGTTACACGTCTTTAATATTATGATTTGATCTTAAAATTTCTATTCAGTTGATTAAAATGATAATGATACGAGTAGGAAAAAGAGACTAAAAATGGAGACAATATTTTCTTTAGTTTTATATCATTTTAGGTATGGTCAAAAGGTGCTTGGTTGTCGTTTCAAACTTCATTTCTAAACTGAGGAGACTAGTCCTTGGGCGGTTGTTCTCGCTAAGTTTCCATTCATAGAGATTGAGGAATGCATAGAGTTCGATCATTTTATACGCTGCGAAATCCAAGCTAATGTGGAGCAACAAAATATTGATAAAACATGCATATTTTCAACAATCATGTTATCCCTTCTCTGCTCTTTTCTCTATTAGGAATTGTATTATTTACCTCGGCAGTTCCCGTTTACAACGATAATCACTGCCCAAACAACGCAACTTATCAATCCAGCATTACATTCCAAAGCAATCTCAAGATTCTCCTCTCTGATCTCACTTCCAACGCCTCCCAAGGCCGCGACGGCTACTACCTGACAAACATAGGCTTGGCGACCATAAACGTCGCCAGTGGCATCTTCCTCTGCCGCAGAGACGTCTCCTCTGCCATCTGTTAGGAGTGTGTCGCCGCCGCAGCCACAGAGATAGAACGCCGCTGCCACAACCAGACACAGTCCATAATATGGTACGATGAGTGCACGTTGGGTTACACAAACAGTTACTTCAACCCTGTTAGCATCGTCCCAAGAGTGAACTTGTGGATGACAAGAACATCTCCACCTCGGATTTGAAAAGCTTCAACCAAACGTTGTTCAGCTTGTTGAACAGTTTGGCTGAAGAAGCTGCGAGTTCCCAGCTTGCGAAGAAATTCGCCACCGGAGAAACAGAGTTCAAGGGGTCATCGAGGCAGAACATAGTGTATGGGCTGGCAGTGCTGGCACAGTGCGCTCCCAGCGTGACGAATGATCAGTGTGAGGAGTGTTTGCAAAATGCAATCGGAACTCTTACTATGTGTTGTGGGGGGAAACAGGGTGCGAGAGCTCTGCTAGCATGGTGTAATATTAGATACGATCTGTACAAGTTTTATTATACAACTGAAACATCAACAGCACCGCCCCTGGTTCCTTCTCATCCTCCTCCTTCAGGTATTTTTTTTAACCAATATTTAGGTCATCATCGATATATGCTACAATAATGTTAGCACTCTCTTTTCCTTTTTTGGTAATTAAAAGTTTAGGTGGGGAAAAATATTGGTTCCCTAAGGGGCAGATCCCAAATTTTTTGAGAATTTCTGAAATGAATTACAGATCATTCATCAACAAAGTGCTCAAATCGGTGAACGAAATTTGAACTAATACCCTTGTAGGGAATGAGCGTAGTCCTTAACCAATTATGCCTAACCTAGTTGGCTTCTTTGTCTTTTTATCACCTCCTTCACAAGGAAAATTCGAAGACAGTGCGCATGACTAATATATATATATATATATATATATATATATAAAAGGAAAGATTCGTTTATAATTTTTTTTTACAAATTACACTGAGTATGATACACTCTTGATTAGTGTATGTATAACACCCCGTATGCACCTGGTGTATTAACATACATATGATAGTAAACGCAACATGTTCAACTTAATTAATGCAGAAGCCAACTGAATAAATTTTCTCTTTTTTTCTTATGTATTGCAAACTTTTTCACTTCTATGGCCAAAATAAAACGGGCAATATTTCCTCTGTATTTTGGACCACTGGGGATAATTCCCACCAGGATAATTTCTACCTGATTGACCGTTTAATATAATCCAGGCATCCACCGTAGGCTATCTCATAATCATAATAGATCTCAAAATAATATCCATAAAGTTACTTATTTGATTACAGTATGACCGGTCAGACATAGTGTAGTTTGTAAAAAGCTTGTAAATCTTCCCCTATATATATAGAGAGAAAGATAGGATCTTTTGACACCAGTGTCAAATTTGAAATTTGACGCCTCATCTGAAAGTCATTAGATCAAAAAAATCAATGACTCTGATTTGTAAGCTTGTGACACATTGTTCTTTTTTTATCTAATGACTCTCAGATGAGGAGTCAAATTTCAAATTTGACACTAGTGTCAAATGATCCTACCTTATATATATATATATATATGGAAAAATTATATTTACAAATTTTTTGTTTATAAACTACATTATGTCTGACCAGTCATACACTAATTAAGAATGTATGACCGATTATATTTAGTGTAATTTATAAAAAAAAAAATTATAAATGAATCCTTCCCAATATACGTGTGCCATCTTTCATGACCACAAAATTCTTCTAACATGACCTTAATAATACCTATTCATATGAAATAAAGTAAGGTCAATACTAATCAATGTCAGTAGCGTAAGTAAAAAATATTGAACTGCATTCTAGTTAAATCAATTTTTTTGTCATGGAGCTTAATTAACTTTATAAGATTATACATTGAAACTTGAGTGTCCAAAAAAGAGCTTTTCTGATTGATAATTAACAATAATATAGTTGATAAATAGATATAGAATATTAGCATTTTTTTATTTTTTAATTATTAAAGCTTGAATTTTTTTTCTCTACAATTATTTATGCAGGAAAGAAGAAATTTGGACCTCGAAAAATTGTCTTGATTGCTGTCCTTGTTGCCATTTCGATAATTCTGTTGTGTTTCGTCTGCTATTTTCTACTGAGAAGATCAAGGAAAAATTATAAGACTCTTCTAAGGGAAAATTGTTAGTAATTTGAAATGAAAACTCAAATCCTTTCTCAACTCTTGATTTAGAAGGTTAATTTGGTGATTTTTGGCTTGCCTAACTTGATGTTGCTGCAGTTGGGGATGAAAGTGGCACAATACAGTCGCAACAGTTCAATTTGGCCACAATTGAGGCTGCCACAAATAAGTTTTCCTATGAAAACAAAATAGGAAAAGGTGGATTTGGAGAGGTTTACAAGGTGATGAAATGTAATGAAAAATGAATATGTATGTTTGTTTCTCATACTTAACTGATTGGTTATAATTTCAGGGTGTTCTTTTAGATGGACGAGAAATAGCTGTAAAAAAACTCTCGCAAAGTTCACGACAAGGTGTAGTAGAATTCAAGAATGAGGTTTTGTTAATAGCAAAACTTCAACACAGAAATCTTGTGACATTATTAGGATTTTGCTTGGAAGAACAGGAGAAAATGCTTATTTATGAATTTGTGCCCAATAAAAGTCTTGATTACTTTTTATTCGGTAAATAATTTCTATTCTCACCTTTATTTATTGTTAAATTTTAAAATTTATGTGTTGATATATAAATTTTCACTTTTCTTACTTGAGTGGATTTTGACAAGTATAGACCCTCACAAGAGCAATCCATTGAGTTGGTTTGAGCATTACAAAATTATTGAAGGAATTGCACGTGGAATTCTTTATTTACATGAGCATTCACGATTAAAAGTAATACATCGTGATCTCAAACCTAGTAATGTGTTGTTAGATAACAACATGAATCCAAAAAACTCAGATTTTGGCATGGCAAGGATGGTTGCTATAGATCAAGATCAAGGAAATACTAATAGAGTTGTTGGAACATTGTAAGTATTTTTGAATCTTTATTCTTTTCAAATCTTGTTCTCCTTAATTTCTTCATTTCTTCAGTAGTTGGAACATCGTGCTTGAATCCATTTTAAATGTGATTTCAGATTTATTATTGTCAAATATGTTCTATACACAATTTCTAATGTTGATATTTTTATATAGTGGTTATATGTCTCCAGAATATATAAAGTATGGGCAATTTTCAGAAAAGTCTGATGTCTTTAGCTTTGGAGTCATAGTTTTGGAGGTCATTACGGCTAAAAGGAATGCCCATCCTCTTGTATCATCAGATGATGATAGCCTCCTAGCTTATGTGAGTATTTATTTCTTTGTTTCAATAGTAGAATACTTTCATATTAGTTGTTGAGATGTATAGTCCCACATTGGTTAGATGTGCAACTAATGTAGCCTTTATAAGGCCTTGGGCACTCCCACCGTCAGAGCTAGCTTTTGGGTGGTGTATCCCAAGGTTCTTTACATGGTATCAGAGCTTGAGCCCTCACCGCCTCCCACTTTAAAGTGGAATTAAAATAAAAAAGCACAAAAGGTAAACCAAAAATTGGGCCTGTGCAATTCCACGCTTCTAGCCCAAAGGACTCTTGCGTGAGGGGACATGTTGATATATATAGTCCCACATTGGTTAGATGTGCAACTAATGTGGCCTTTATAAGGCCTTGAGCACTCCTACCCTCAGATCTAGTTTTTGGGGTGGTGTATCCAAAAGTTTTTTACATTAGTTAACGGAGAATTCTAAGAAGCATTAAGAAATAATCCAAATATTAGTTCACAAAAAAAGGAAATAATCAAAATATTTAATTCAGAAAATTGTTGCAGGTTTAGAGACAATGGAGAGATCAAACACCTTTAAATATATTACATGAAGGTATTAAAGAATCTTGCAATCATAGTGAAGTCATTAAATGCATCCATATTGGTTTATTATGTGTGCAAGAGAAGCCAGATCATAGACCCACAATGGCAAGAGTTGTTTCATATCTATGTAGCCCGTTAGTTGAGTTGCCATCTCCCGGAGAACCAGTGAATTCTATGCATAATAATGGAATAGTGCAAAAGATGGTAGCAGACGAATCGAGTTCAGGTTCCACTTTCTCAGTCAATGAAATGTCCTTGAGTAAATTTATTCCTCGGTAGTACTAGTAGGAATGCTAAACGAACATGGGTCTTTGGTTGGGCTCGTGAAAGCGTGAGCTTACATATCTAAAATTGGTTGTTTACACCAGACTTGAACATATATAAAAGCCCGTTTAATAAAAAGGCATCAAGTTCCAATCCAAAAGCTCGGCCTTAGAGCCTCTCAGGCTAGCCTAATATATTATTATTTTTTGTTTTATATTTTTTATACTACTTGTAATAGTTCTCTCTTTCTCCTCAATCCATTTCACCCCATTTTATTGGTTAAATAGTTTTTGAATGATTTTATTTTATATTATGCTGTTTGGATATACATTGAATTTATGAATATTTATGGAATTACTAGTGTTGTTGATTGTATATTCTGTTTGGATAAATTTTTGTTGTCTTATTTTTTATAAACAGACTAACAGACTAAACCAGACTTTTATTTTTTTATAAATAAGTCAGGCCACATGTCGATAATTATATTTATAACAAGTAACAGACTTGACAGACTTAACCCTTTAAAACCAAATCTCGGCTCTGCTCGTTAACATCCGCTCTACGTTATCAATCGATGTCTTGGAACTCATTTAATTTGTTCTTTTGTAGTATCGCTCACTCTCCTTTTGTGCAAACTGAGATAGAATAATCCTTAATATGTATGACCTTCTCTCTTGATCTTAAACCTTGCTTGGTAAACCTTCTGATTGCATTGAGTTTTCACAATGGAATAAGAATTAATAGAATGATTTGAAATTATTATTTGAAACACAAAATATATGTACGGGTAACTTGTTATTTAACAAAAGTGGACTTAGATTAACCCATGGACACCTTGCTTAATTGATTGATATTTCAAGAATTCGGGTTGAGTTTAAAAAAGGGGAACAAATGGAAAGTAACCAAAATTTTTAGAAATTAAAAACAATTAGTATTTTAGGAACTTATAGATTAACGAGAAATAATTGAAAATTTTCTAACATCAAAGTAGTGTTTTACACTATTTTATTTTAAAGAAGGGAAAACTTCAGAAAAAAACCCCTATAACTTTTCTCATAATCATTTACCCTCTCTCCAAAATTTTGAATCATTTACCCCCTTGACTTAAAGTTTTTTTATCATTTACCCTCTAAGTGAGGGGTGTAAATGATAAAGAAACTTTAAGTGAGGGGGGTAAGTGATAAAAAAAAATATAAATAAGAGTGTAAATAATTCAAAAATTTTGTGAGGGGGGTAAGTGATAATTAAGAAAACTTATAGGGGGATTTTTGAAGTTTTCCCTGATAATAAGAGTGGGGTTTTCAAGCTCTGCTACATTATGACCATGTACCAGGTTTTCTAGGTCAAGAGCCCTCGCGTTTGGAATCTCAATGCCAACTTGCTTCTTTTTCCTACTCGTATATGTGATTTCCTTTGGATGCTGCTAGCTGCAAAATTACCTTTCTTCCTCATTAACTCTTTGGCTCTATCTAATGATTCCTCCTTTTGTAATTTTTCTGCAGAAATTGCATACCCTAGTTTTTGTGTCATTTTTCTCAAAGGAATGACAAAATTTTCACCCTGGACTAGTCTTCTTAGCAGCCCTTGAAGTTTGTGATGATCCTCGGCTTGTCTTTCCATTATCAATGTGAAAGAACGAACAGAAAAGTGAGAACCACTTAACAGAGAACATAAAGGACAGAACATAGACTCCGAAAAGAGAGAGGAATAAAGAGAGACTCAGAATAGATAGGAAAAGAAAGACACTCGAAGAACAAAGAGGAATAGCGAGAGATTAAGAGAAAATAGAAAAATTGAGAGACTGAAAGAACATTCTACGATTTTTCCGTGAGCTCTTCTTCAGTGGAGAGGTCGTCGGCTCCACCATTAACGTAGGGAGAGATATCAGCACAATGCGTCGTCTTCTTGCTGAAATCACCATCATGGGTAGGACTCACTTCCATCCTTAGAGGAAAAAATCCCACATTCTAGAATTATATAAAGATCCGAAAAGGTATAATCAAAACCCAGATAAGAAACACGAAAAATATTTTAAATTTAATGATTTCAGAAGCAGTAAAGGGGGCTAAGCATTTTTTGCAGGGGCAGAAATCAAGAAGACAATAGAGTTTTGATAAATTCACTCTGCTCTGAAGCTTTCTGGCACTGCGAGGGATTAGAAATACTAATTAAGAATCGGAAGAGAGATTTCTGCAATTCCGCTTACAAAATTGATGTGGGCAAGCGGTGGCCAGTGGCGGCGGGTGTGGCGCAACAGCATAGCTACTGCCTGCTGGTGGTGATGGGTTGAGGGGTATTTTTGTCTTACAAATTATCTGATATTCTTAATTGTTATAAGAGAAAACTTCAAAAACCTCCCTGAAAGTTTTGTCAGAATCACTTACCCCTCCCCAAAAAATTTAATCATTTACACCCGTACTTAAATTTTTTTTATCACTTACCCCCTAACTTGATTTTTCATCCAAAGTAAAAGTTAACGGAGTTAGTCTTTTAAAAAATACCAAAACTACCCTTAAAAAAAGAAATTAACCCCTTAACACCATTTTGTTATCTTGTAATTTTTTTTTCCAGCCCCACTATATGTTTCACCTTTCGTTTGTAAAAGATGAACTAATTTTCAATGCTTCCATGTATTAATTAAAGGACCAAAGGTGTAAATATTTTCAGCAAGTAAAAAAAATGGACAACAAAAAAAATTAATTAAAGGACCAATTTCATTAACTATTATCCATAAGATAACATGTCTGGACAGCAAAAAAAAATGGGTTTCCAAAAAATCTGGAAAAACAACAAAAAGCTTCAAAAAAATCTTCTTTCAAGCATATTAATCTAAAAAAAAAAATTGGACAGCAACCTGCAAAAAAATACATCATAGTCATCCATTGCAACCTGCAAAAAATGAGTCAATAGTTCAAAAAACATACAACCAAATATGTTATTCTACATATTTTTGCTGGCGTTTGGAACTCGTTAACTATTTATCATTTGAATTGTTGATTGGGTCGGTTATTGTCTTTTATATATATATATATATGATTCAAGAACTCGCAAATTCTCGCAAATGACAGAACTCGCTGATTGAAGAATTCAGAATTCGCAAATTCTCGTAAATGGCAGAACTCGCTGATTGAAGAATTTGCAAATGGTATAGAATCATATAATTCGCAAATGGTATAGAATATCCAGTGCTGTGTGTTTTTTTAAGGGTAGTTTTGGTATTTCTTTAAAAGGCTAACTCCGTTAACTTTAACTTTGGATGGAAAATCAAGTTAGAGGGGTAAGTGATAAAAAAGTTTTAAGTAAGAGTGTAAATGATTAAAATTTTTGGGGAGGGGGTAAGTGATTCTGACTAAACTTTCAGGGGAATTCTTAAAGTTTTCCCTTGTTATAATTATATAGTATAAAGAGATTAATCACTCCAATTAAAAGTATAAGGTGCTTATTTGAAAAAATTGGTGGTTTTATGTAATTTAGTTTTTTATTTTAATTTTTTTTTAAATTAATTATACATTTTTTATAATTTTGATTAATTTGTTAATCTTTATACTTTAAATTTTACTTAAATTAATAATACATATTTTTAATTATTTTTTATATTTTTTATTTTATGTAAATTTAAAAGTACCTCTTCCGTTCCATGCACTAATAATTGCTAATTATTTTAATTTGCCTTCAAGTAAAGAAGCTACATCTTACGGGCAGCTCTAATGGCTTGGACTGTGAATAAAAAAAGAAGCGTTACAGTTTACCTGTTTAGAAAAAAATGTGTTATAATGTGTATTTGTTTTTTTTATTTTATTGTCTCTAAAAGAAATGGAAAAAGAAAAACTTAACTTTTTTTAAGGGATTACACACACACATATATATATATAGGTTTTTTTTCACCCTTTTGCACCTCATTAATTAATTAATAATCATTTTGTCCCTGATTCGAAACTATCGACCAATCTGCCCCTCTTTAATCGACTACCTTGCAATTTTAATCGATTAAATGGTCAAAACAGGCAAAAATGGCTCTTGGGAAATTTAATCGATTAAATCTCCCTATTTAATCGATTAAATCTCCCAACAGACAACAAAGGGAAACAAGTCAGTATGATTATTTAATCGATTAAGTAGGGAGATTTAATGGATTAAATCTCCCAACAACCATCTAATCGATTAAAAATGCAATTTAATCGATTAAAGGGGTAGATTGGTGGATAATTTTGAATCAAAGGCAAAATAATTATTAATTAATTAATGAGGGGGAAAATGGTGAGTCCTTCCTTTTTGCCTCTCTGCTCTTAATTTCATTTTCTGTTTGTGTTTGGTAAAATTGTGGCTTCGAAATCTGAAATATTTTGTTTTTTGTATGCGTTTGTGTTTGTTTCGTTGTATCCTTTTCCTTTTTGCCTGAATCTGTTGGATTCACTTTCATATGCTTTTGATTTTGGTTTAGTGGAGCAAAATTTTGATTCTGTTATTTATTTATTAATTTCATGCGGAAAAGTCAAGTTTATTCCCCAATCCTGGATCCAAAGACCAAATTCAATTCGTTAATCAGTGTTGGGGCCTTTTTCTGAAGCTTTGGTCTTTGTCTATGTGGTAGTTCTATGCAATAATTAGGATAATACAGGGGGATTTTAACATCTGCAGTTTGGCTTGCTTTTTTTTTTTTTGAGATAATAGGTTATCGATAGAAGGTCCTTGCTTGTTGTCGATCATGTTTCTAGGTAGCTTGTGCTTATTCGCATAACCGTTAGATATTGGGCGGATTAAATGGTTGTAGATTGATTTGTTCACTTTCAGTGTTGCATACAGGTTTATTCTTGTTAATTGACTTTTTTTGCTGTGTGTAGTTCTTTGTCTTAGCCGCTTGGTAATGCTTGCTCGTGGACTTTTTCTTTTGTGGCTTAATGTGATTGAGATTGAATTGGTATGTTAATATACTTGTTAGCCTTTTTTGTTTTTTTGGTAAACAATATACTTGTTAGCCTTGGTTGCAGGTAGCTCCTTTCCTTATAGCTTTGAATAGTATAAGAAGGAAATTAAAACATTAATATTTCTTTTTATTATTAAAATTAAAAAGAAGGTAACCTTATTCTCCTAACATAGCCTAAAGGACCCCACCATCAATATATCAAATTCAAAAAAAAAAGAGAGTGGTAAATACATAGTGCAAGTATGCTGGCTTAGCTAATTTGAATGTTTATTTTAATAATTTTAAAATCTATACTTTTATTTATATTTTAAATTCTGATTAATTAATTGTGCATAAATATTATGTTTCTAAAATATGAATATTATATAATTTATTAACTTTCAAACAAGTCATAAATACTTTACGCATTTATAAGTTGTAATTTGAAGTCGCATAAATAATTTTATTATGTTTCTAAAATATAAATATTATATATCTAACATACCCGTTTTACAAATAATTTTACTAGTGAGTTTTTCGAATGTGATAAAAGCGCAATATTGTCGTCAGTGCTATCAAAGTAGAACATCAGAAGATAAAATTTGTGAAAACAGAACTCAGTAGCTATTGACTTCCCTTTTTCTCTTTCCTTCTTCCAAGTAGTGACCGAGTTACTCATGCTTTGAATTATTGAATATTTTCCTACCCTTTCTCTTAATTGATCGTATCTAGTAGTATTATTGGAAGGAAATACTATAAAGTATGACAGATTATATGCCTATGAAGGTCTATGAATATGGAAGAAATAATCCCATCTGCTTTAAATTACTCTAAATTTGTCTTATGCCTCTTTAATTTTCATTGTAACAATGAAGGTCTATGTTGAAAATAAAAACTCAGACTAAGACTTACCTGCAACATCTTTCTTTGCCTTCCTCCTCCTCAAATATATGCAGATAAAAAAGAGCAAAACAAAAACAGCAACAACAGTCGGCACAACTATGGCTATGGCAGTTCGTGACATGTTGCCCTTTCCTGCAAAAACCAGAATCCTCAGCTCGGCGAGAGAATTCAAGGATTAAGGATAATAAAATATTAATAAGTCTAACAACTAATCACAGAGAAAAAGGGCAATATAAGCACCACTCACAGCACTTAAAGCAATTAAGCAAAATGTGACAAGTACCTTGTGAGGAAGTGTTATTGGTGGATGGTGAAGACAGTGGTGTTGGTGGTGGTACATCTGTGTCTGATATTGGCGTAGGTTCGTAGAAGCCGTAGGTTTCATATCTAACATTACAACTGGGCCTAACGACTCTACCACCTAGCTGGCCATCGAACAAAGTTGGGAATTCTGAGATAACCCCATCCAAGCAGTCATTACAGTATTGTCGTGACAAATCAGGCGTGCACTGCACAACACCGTATAAATATTTGGTTTGAAAAGTTGCATTTGCCGTAGCATACTTACGACGAGAATCACCTGATGCAGCTCTGTCTTTTAAATTCCTCATCAAGTTACCGAGCACTTGATTCAACTTATCCACCTCTGTTGCATTGTATCCGTTCCACAAATTAAAAAAAGGTGAAGTTTCCATGATGCCGAATATTGAGCGGTTCGAGTACCGCGTGGCTCTTACCGCAACATGCAACATGCATATGTCTAATAACTGTCCAACAATGAGGCTCTTACCACACAAATAATGAGGCTCTTACCACTTCTAATAACTGTCTATTTCGCCTTTCGGCGAAACCATTCTGCTGAGGTGTATAGGTGCAAGATGTTTGGTGTTTGATTCCTTTAGAGAGGAGAAAGTCAGAGAATGGTTTATTTTTGTACTCAAGGCCATTATCTGATTGAAATATTTGGATGGAGCTATTAAATTGGTTTTGAACCATGCTATGAAATTGCTGAAACAAAGAAAAGACTTCAGTTTTATTTCTAAGAAGTGAAATCCAAACCATGCGAGTACATTCATCAATGAAAGATACATAGTAATGAGAATGAGAGAGGGAGGGAACCTTAGAAGTTCCCCATACATCTGAATGAATAACTTGAAAGGGAATACAACTCTTATTGGGGCTGGGATAATACGAAATGCGATGGCTTTTTGCCATTTCACAGACAGAACACTTAAAAGAGGATGGGTTGCACCTAGAAAATAGATTTGGAAATAACTTTTTAAGGGAAATGAAGGAGAGATGTCCAAGCCGTGTATGCCAGAGCCAGATTTTGGACTGGTTGGAATCCGGAGTTGAAGCTGAAAGAGGAGTGGAGTCAGAGATTCTGGTAGCAGAGGTCAGAGGCTTCGAATGGGGATCATGATGGAGGTCCAAGAAGTAGAGGTTGCCATGTCTAACACCATAGCCAAGAATCTCCTGTGTTCGGACGTCCTGAAACTCACAAAATGTGGGCCAAAAAATCACAGAACAATGAAGTTGTGATGTTAGTTGACTTACAGAAATTAAATTGAAATCCAAGGAAGGGACCACGAGGACAGAAGTGAGAGTAAGAGATGGGGTCAGAGAAATGGTGCCCTGACCAGTGATGGGGGCAGAGCCACCATTAGCAGTGGTAATGGTTGTTTTACTGCAAGGAGAGCATTGTCGCAAGGCAGAGGCATCTCGGATCATATGATCCGATGCTCCAGTATCAATAATCCATGAGCTATTTCTAGAGTGAGCAGAGAAAGCAAGGTGATTACCTAATATACCTTCGTAGACAGCATGAGCTTGAGGAGATGCAGAAGATTCACCTTCGGATGAGGATTGCAGAGCTTTGGATGTGACTTTCCGTCGAGGCCTTTTGGTGAAGTCCCACCAATCGGGGTATCCAATGACTTCATAGCATCTGGACTTGGAGTGTCCCGAATCACCACAGTGAGAGCAAATCAGTGGTTTGCCAGAGGAGGAATCTTTGCGAGGCTTGGAAGAGGGATGCGTCGAAGGAGAACGGGTGACCATGGCAGAGGAGTCTGGTGTGACATGTGGACGGTTCATGATGATGCGCTGTTGATGTTCACGGCGGAGGAACGCATATGTGTTCTCAAGATCCAACTTTGGATCTTTACGAAGGATCTCACCGCGGACTTGGTCGAACTCAGGATCCAGTCCGCTAAGAAATATGTAGACCCGCAGTCGTGCCATAGATGAGTGTGCTTGGGTCACTGCCGTGACCGTGGTCGCTGGGGAGGCCACGCGGTGGTCAATCTCCTGGAAGATGGAGAGGAGATCGTTGTAGTAAGTGGAGAGTGGGCGGCCAAGCTGTTTAGTGGAGAACGAGCGTTGATGAAGCTCGAAGATGCAGGTTTCGTCCGCTCCATCGTAGAAGGTGCGAAGGGCGGCATCCCAAATATCGCTTGCGGATTCGAGGCGGATAAACCTTTGCATTAAGGGGGGGGGGGTCATAGATTCGATTAGCCAACTCTTCACTCTCTTATTTTCGGTGACCCAGGTGGCGTATTGAGGGTTGGCGAGAGGAGGTTTCGCGGTGGCTCCGGTGAGATAGCCAGACTTGTTTCTAGCTCCAATACGCATGTCCATTAATTGGGACCAAAGGGGATAGTTTGACTCATCAAGAATCACAGTGACTGGAAAGGAGGAAGTATCTTGTTGGATGATGATGTTTGGTGGTGGGGCAGGTGGAGATGGTGGGGTGGAGTTGTCGTCGGTGAGGGGAGGGATTTCCATGAAGAAGAAGAAGGGATATTGAGATAGGATTCGGGTAAGGAAAAAACGTCGGGTCGGGTCGGTTAGGAGAGGTACGGTTCGGGTAGGTTGAGGAAAAAAAAAAGGAAAAAAACGATGTGGTGCCTGGATCAATAACAAACTGATACCATGTTAAAAATGAATTCTCTATTATGTGAATACTATTCATCATAGTCATACCTCTGAAATGAGGTGTTTATATACAAATGGCCTTTAACAACTAAGCCACAAAATCAGGAAACTAACTCTACAAATATGCTAACCTCCTAACAGTAAGCAACAAATAAACAAACTCGTTCCTATCTCTAGGAACAACATTTCAATTTCAATTTCTATTTTCAACATGCCTCTTTCTGATTCGGACAGAGCTGTGTGAGGTTGACTCTGGAATCGTCGAGGCAACTGCGGCACTCATCTGGCCTAACATCTCCTCTACACAGCCCAATGGCGTTCACTTTGTTAGTGTTTTGACCATATGAGAAATTGTAGAATCCGTAGTCAATTTCTGTGTTGGAAGTGAGAGTGGACAAAAGTTTGTTGAGATTTGTGTGGTAGGTGCTATTGGGTGTGTAGTTCCCTTTGATGTTATCACAGGATTGGGATAGGAAAATTGGGCTGGAACTGGCTTGAGACATTATTATTTGAAAGAGACAACAAAGAAAGGAAAGCAGCTTAGAAGAAACAGCAGCCATTATAATTGCCCTCTGGGAATGAGTGGTAACAAAACCGAAGATTGAAGCTTCAACATGACGAAGCTTTAACAATGACGTGATTGGGACAAGGTAGTGTTTATTACTCACCGATATGACAAAGAAGGCCACCCAGTTTGCTATAACGTTATTGGTGAGTTTGAGAACAAGGAGCTGTAAAACAATACCTTTTCTGACGAGAAGCGCAACAAGTTCATCAGATAATAAGTATATTGTTATTTTATTTAATCATAGTTAGTTGTAACTGTGGTTAGTTAGTTGTAATTGGTTATGGAACTTTATTATTTTTTCCCTTTTTCATGTTTGTATTGTACTGCATCACTGATGTAAGGTTTCTTCTATTGATTCAGTAAAGTGATTTTCTTACTGTAAGATGGTATCAGCTGAAAATTAGAATTCTGCTGTTTGTCAGCTTCATACCCATGGGTCTGAAGCGAATCCTTCAACCACCGAACCAAATCCTTCAACCACTGGAGTGAATTCTTCAGTGCATGTACGTTCTCAGGTCGAAGATCCTGCTAGCCCTTTCTTTCTTCACCATTCTGACAATCCTAGGCTTGTCGTAGTCTCTCAGCCCTTGACCGGTGACAACTATAATTCATGGAGCAGAGCAATGAAAATTGCCCTATCGATTAAAAACAAATTGGGGTTTATTAACGGTTCTATTGCCAAACCTAGTGATGCTGATCTTATTCTTCAAAGCTGCTGGTCTCGAAATAACGACATTGTTATTTCCTGGATTTTGAATTCAGTCTCCAAAGAAATTTCCAGTAGCATCACCTACTCTGGTTCGACTCGTGATATTTGGGTGGACAAAGCAATAGACCAAGAATCTTTCAGTTGCGCCGTGATCTCACAACCCTCACTCAAATCAAGCTTCCGTGAGTGTGTATTTCACAAAACTTAAATGGGAAGAGTTGAGCAATTTTCGCCCCTCTTGTGATTACTGTCAAAACACCTGAAATTCTGAATCATTAACGTTTAAGAAGAAGGTTATACTTACTACTAAATCTTAACCGTTGATTTTTGCTAATCTAATAGTTATAGTTTATTATAAATTAATAATTAATTAATAAGTATGATCTCATAAATTATAACCGTTAAATTAACAAAAAATCAACGATTAAGATTTGGTAGTAATAGATAGTAAGAAAAATAGGTAGTAAGTATAACCTCTCCGTTCTTATATATGGATTTTGGGCGAAATTATTGAGTGCCTTAATTGCTTGTTCATATTTGTCATTGAATATTTATAATTGATAACTTTTAAACGGTTTTTTTATTTATGTGAATAGATAATAACGGTTTAAGGATTGCGAGAGGGAATAGAAAATATAGTGAAAAGGAGAGAGGGAAAAGGGTAAAAATTCAAAACTTTGATTCCCTCGCGGGCCAAAATGGATTTTCCAATGACAAAACCTTGTTAGGCGATACCATTGGCCTTCAAATGATTGGCAAACAAAAGCAGCCTTCGTCTGAATCTCCCTTGCTCGACGCACACCATGTCGCGTCATATTCCTTAACTCACAACCCCTCATTTTACAAATCCTCACCTCGACCATGTTGCTTGGCGAAACTGATAAAAGCTTTGTAATTTTATCCTCGATCATCACTGCTCGCACGCCAAACCTTCATTTTCGTTCTTCATGTTTTTTTTCTCTCTTTCTATTCTTTCATTAATTCATTTTCCCCCAGATTTGTAAAATCTCTCGACTAGATCACGTCGATACGCATTTGACTTTGTTTTTGTCGCTCTCTTGCTTTGGTCGTCGAAAGGTACAAAGTTTGTTTTAAAATTCAATATTTATTTATCTCATCTATTTTGGTTTCCAGAATCGAAGGTGGAAACTCAATGCCTGGTTCTGTTTTCTAACCCCGAGTGGTGTTTTTTAACGTTTGAGAATCACTAAGGAAAATCTATCATATTTTTCATGTTTCTTTGATGTTATTACTTTACCTTCTATTAACTTTTTTTTGATTTTTTATTTTTTTAATGTTGCCGTAATGAAGTTTCAAATGCAAAAGTTTACAACGAAGATAGTCGATATGATGAAAGCAGAAAGGTTATACGAGTCTCAGGGTGGTCCAATAATTCTATCTCAGGTAGATTAATCCAGTAACTTGCTTTATATTTTCTAGTAATTTTTTATTTTTTTTGAAGAGTTATAACCTTGTTACTCATTGAGTAAAAATGGAGATATATACTGAAAGTATTGCCTTATTTCACCATTGTTTTTACTCAGATTGAAAATGAATATGGACCTATGCAGTATGAAATTGGTGCTCCTGGTTAGGCCTATTGTGATTCCAATATAAATTTTTTGCAGATTAACACTTGCAACGGCTTCTATTGTGATTATTTCTCTCCAAATAAGGCTTACAAACCAAAGATGTGGACAGAAGCTTGGACTGGCTGGTATAATAATATGTCGCTTGTATTTGGTGCCTTGTTACTTCTTAGGTTTTCCTAGGAATGAGAAATATACAAGCTAAGAGTATTGCCTGAATGTTCATTACATGCGTTTGTTTTGTGAACTTAATAGGTTTACCGAGTTTGGAGGTCCAGTTCCTCATAGACCTGCTGAGGACATGGCATTTTCAGTTGCACGGTTTATACAGAAAGGGGGATCATTTGTCAACTATTACATGGTAACTTCAGTGTTTGTTGATTTCAATGTGTCGATCCTTCCTTTCTTCATTCAATCAACTAAATCCCCTTTGTTTTGTCCATTCCAGTATCATGGGGGAACTAATTTTGGTCGAACTGCTGGTGGTCCATTCATTGCTACCAGCTACAATTATGATACACCTATTAATGAATATGGTATGCACAAAGGATTCCAATACCTATGGTCCATATCTACTGATATTATGATAATTTTTTTGTTTTTAAATTTGGCATATCTATGGAGTAAAGCTCAAGTTTATGATAAGATTTGTGCAACCTTACCGACTGCTGTGAAACATAGCACAATTGAACATTGCTTCTGATACTTTTACATTAACCAAAAATCCTAGTCAATATTGCATCACTTTTTCTTTGTTATTGGCTGCAAATTCTATTATGATATTATGTTTTGCCACACGTTTGTTGTGTGACAATGAAAAATTTGTACATGTAGTACTGATGATCTAAAGACGACTGCTGCCGATTAACTCAGATTGTAAAATATTGCGAATCTGTGTATCCTGTGTCTATTGTTGGGGGGTCCTTGCCTTGACTATGCTTCATTCATTTTCTTATTATATGTAAAGAACTGAATACTGGTCAATCCTTGGTTATAACATTATTGATAAATTTTATTTATTTTGGTTTCTTCAGTGTTGTCATCAATCCCAATTCATGAATTTAATGTTGTGATGTAACATTACAAATGTAAAAATTCTTATATAATGCCAACTAATTTGGTTACATATATATTTTAATCATGTATTTTGAATTTTCCAATCAGTTAATGAAAAATCCAATTAATTTGGTTGAAACATTATCAAACTCATATAAAGATGCCTCCTCCCTTTATAAAAGTTCGAATTCTTATATTAAGGCACGTTTGTTTGAAATTTTTTAAATAAAAATGTACTCTTAACTAAAAAATGTGTTTAAAAATTTATTGATAATTAGACATGGGATTAACGACTTTCTCTTGTTATAAGATATAATTTTATTTCCTTCAACTCAAAATGACGTCATTCTGGAATTTAAGATTAAAAATGAAAGATATTTTAGTAAAATTTATAATACAAGAGTAAAGTAAAATATTTAAAATATCCATTATTTTTAATCCTAAACTCTAAAAAAATATGATTTTGAAGTTGTAAGAGATAAAATTATCTCATGTGAAAGGAGAAATAATTTTTTCACTAGATATTTGATTTTAAACGTTGGGGAGGGTTAATTTATAAATTTTTTGTTTACAAACTACACTATATACTCCAAAAAGTACACTAGGTTACACTGTATTTTCGAGGGTACATATATAGTGTAATTTGCAAAATTTATAAAAGAAATTTGTAAACGAATCATTTCATAAAACATCATTTTAATTTTCTTTTAAGTTAAAAGCTTGAATTTAATTAAAAAAATTTAAAACTTATAAAAAAATTCAAAAACTTATTCAAACAAGAGGAGGGTTATAGTTACAATTTTTTTTTTTTATAAACTACATTATGTATTCGGGATAGTATTCTGTGTGCTGAAATGTACTATCCATAATACATAGCGTAGTTTATAAGAGTCTATAAAGAAAAAGTTTGTAACCATAATCCTCCTCTTTAAACAAAGGGTTTTATAAGAGTTATGTTGTAGGAAAAATGATTGTGTCATGTTACTGAGATTCGTTTTCCGTGTCTTAGTTTTTTTTTTTTTTTTAAAAATGCGGACCTCACAAAATGTTGTGTGTAGGAAACTTTACCATGTCATGTTAAAGGACAAACAAAAACCCTTAAACAAACTTTAAAACTGCATTCAAATAAATTTAATAATAAAAATCTATTCAATGCATTTTTTTTTCTTCTCTACGGGCCACTTAACACATCTTAGTGGGACTCTAGCGATTTTTTTAAATGTTACTTCCACCTATAGAAGGACATTAAATCGTATATCTTTTACAGGAAAAGTGTTTGTCATTTAAAATGATATAATTTATGTCATTTCACTCTCACAAAGATATGAAATCCACACCTTTATTATTTTTTGTCCACTCTTTCTTCCCCTTTATCTAT
>NW_026896529.1:0-233520 GCF_033153095.1 Gastrolobium bilobum
TTGCAGTGGTGATGAGACAGATGTGACTCATGTTGGAACTGCAAATTTCGTGCTTTCTTCAAGTAAATTACTAACTCTAAAACAAGTTAGAGTAGTACTTTTACTTAAAGAAAATTGATATCTTTGCTTGATAAATCTTGTATGCCTTTCTCAACAATGAATGGTAGAGTAACTTTATTTGTTAACTCTTGTTATTTTGGTTGGGCATTGATGATTAATGGTATGTATAGATTGAGTTTATACTGTGAGCATAAGCCATATGAGTTCAACTTTGATTGATCCAAAGTTGTTACATAATAGACTTGGACATGTGAACTACAGGAAAATGCAACATCTAGCTAAAACTCTTGATACTCCATTAAATGCTTTTATTCGATTTGACAAATGTGAAGTATGTGCACAAACTAAGATCACTAGAAAACCTTTTAAGTCAGTTTCTAAAAGCACACAACTTCTTGATCTGATACATTTTGACCTTTGTGACTTTAGAAATTATATTACTAGAGGTGGTCAGAAGTATTTAATAACATTCGTAGACGATTTTTCTAGATATTGTCATGTCTATTTGTTGAAATCGAAAGATGAAGCTTTTTGAAAGGTTCTTGATTTTTAAGTCAAGAGTAGAAAATCAACTCAACTTGAAAAATAAGAGGTTTAGGAGTGATAGAGGAGGAGAGTACACAATGACAGGGTTCAAGGAATTTTGCGCTTCGGAGGGCATAATACTTGAAACCACTGCTCCTTACTCGCCCCAATCAAATCGTGTTGCTAAGCGCAAGAATAAGACATTAACTGAAATGTTAAACTCTGTTACTTACAGCTGGCATGCCTTCCTCCTAATGGGGAAAAGCAGTTCTAACTGCCAATCACATCCTGAAGAGGTTGCCACACTCTAAGTTGTCTATGACTCCTTGTGAGATATGACATAAGTGCTCTTGTAGATATGATCCTCTTAAGACTTGGGGATGTATTACTTATGTAAGAATACAAGATCTTAAGAGACATAAGGTGGGACCTAAAACCATTACTTGTGTATATCTAGAAAGTGCAGAAGACAGTGCTGCAAATAGATTTTTGGATCTATCTTCAAATGCGGTGATAGAATCCAGAGATGCAGAATTCTTTGAGAATAAATTTATCAAAGATCATGGCTTGAGTGTTTCCGGATCTACAGATATGATTTATGAATCTCCTATAGAATCTGAAGCAAGCCCTTCTGACACTTACCCCACACAACTGGCTGTTGAATCAGTTCCAGTTAGAGTATCTACGAGAGAGAGTTCCCAAAGACTTTGGCGAGGACTTTGTCACTTACCATATAGAGGATGATCCATTCTTCTATCAGGAAGAAATGAGATCTAGGGAATCTCTACTGTGGGCAGAAGCCATAGATGATGAAAGGAGCTCTCTGCTGCATAATCATACTTGATAGCTAGTCAATTTGCCGAAAGGGGCTAAGGCTATAGGTTGTAAGTTGGTAGTGAAGAAGAAACTGAATAGTGATGGATCGTTAGCCAGATACAAAGCACATTTTGTAGCTAAAGGCTATAGACAACAAAGTGAAGTAGACTATTTTGGTGTCGACTCACCTGTGTGTTATCTATCAACTATAAGAATTCTTCTTGCTTTGACATCTATTGAACACTATGTAGTGTATGAAATGGATGTAAAGACAACTAGTGGATGACATGTTAATTCTTGGTTTTGATCAATCTGTAGTGAGTGACATGAAAGCTAATTTAGCTAAAGAATTTGACATGAAAGATCTTGATATTGCAAATACCATTCTTGGTATGAAAGTAAGCTTTAATATGCAAGTTATCTCCCTTAGCCAGACTCATTATATTGAGCAGCTACTTTCTACCTGGGGATATAATGAGTGCAAACTAAGTGAGACACCATGTGATTATAATAATAGACTGAGTCCTTATGAAGGGACCAATGTGGATCAGTTAAAGTATTCAAAACTGATTGATAGTCTCATATATGTTGCAAGTTGCACTAGACCTGACATGGCCTTTACAGTTGGCATGCTGAGTCATTTCACTAGTAATCCTAGTAAAGAGCATTGTGATGCCCTCGATAGGCTGATGAGATATCTTAAAGGTACTAAAGATTATGCTCTACACTACTCTGGTTATCCTTCAATTGTGGATAAATATTCTGATACGTCATGGTGCTCAGAAATCAGAAATAGTAAGTTCACCAGTGGATATGTATTCATTTTGGGTGGAGCTACTATTGCTTGGAAATCCAAAAGATAGACTTGTATTGCATTGTCGTCTATGGAATCAGAACTTTTTGCTTTAGCCTTAGCCGACGAAGAGGCAAAGTGGATAAAGAATCTGATTATGGATATTCCTTTGACTCGACTAAAGATTAATTCTTTAAGCCTATTTTGTGATAATCAAGCAGCTGTCCAATTTGTAAAAAATGCTCTCTTTAATTCAAAGAGAAGACATATAAGATTGAGACATGCGTTGTTGAATTATCTGAGAAAACAAGGAGTTATCACCTTGATCGATGTGTGATCAAAGGAAAACTTGGCTAATGCTCTCACAAAAGATACGTCTAAAGATCGATTATCCAAAACAGTGGGGGAAATGAGGTTAAAGACTATATAGACAAGTCTTAATTAACATTTACTTACCTTTTAATTGTGTGTTTTGAATTATCGAATCTTTCTTTTGTCGGCCAAAATGATAAGCACTGTTTATATGTTTCATCGATGTTCATAGTTGCTGATTAATTTGAAAAGGGTAAGTTGTCTCATTACAAACTTGATGAAGATAACTTAAACCTGATTCAAAGGTTCTACTTGGGAAACTTGTGTCATTCCAAACTTGATGATACAATCCAACCTGGTTGGACCATCCTTTTGGTTAAATTATCTCATTCCAAACTTGATGCTAGATTATTTAACTTTGAGGAATCAGTAACTGTGACATTCCAAATTGAAACATTGAAATAATAGTTTGCATAAGAAGCTTATGGGTCATGTTCTTAATTGAAACTTGACATCACATGACTAGGTTATTGTAAGTAACTTGACTATTGATTTTGTTCATTGAAACTAGACAATAGTTATTCTCTTACAAATAAACTTAAGTTGATGGCTCTTTGCAAAATAAACTATTTAGGCCTTGTTCATAATTTATGAAACTGGTTTGATGCTTATGAACATAATATTGCGATGCTTTATGACATTAATATATGTTCTTCTTTGCCTGATGATATGATGCTAAGTCCTTTTAGTAGAACTAGACATCTTTGGTAGATTATTCAACTGATTGAATTCATAATAATATGAAATTCATACTTGATATTCTACAGAGGATGGCAGAGATGGAGGAGAGCTTAATGAGAGGGATCTTGACTAAGATCACCTCCTTGATGAATGAATATATCATTTAGAGTATGTGGGGACTTGACAGTTCACCCGCTATTGCCCATTTTGATGGAGTCCATTTATTTGAGACTTACATTTTGCTATCTTTAATTTATGAACATTGTTGATTGAGAACTGATTTTGAGACTTCTTTTGGATGTTGGGATTTGGATGAGTTTAGATTGAATCTAAAACTCTAAATATTTACTTTGGTATGTTGGTCTCAGAACAAATTCATGATAATGATGATTTATTTATTTAGATTGAAAATGACGATTGTGTTTAATATTTTACCATTAAAACTCTTTGATTGATCCGAGTTAATTGTCTTGGACTGGATATGAATGATTCATATTTGTTTGAACATTATATTGATCACTCTATTGGATTGTGCCATATGGTGAACATAGGAGGAGATTGTTGGATATATTAATAGTATAATCAATAATAGTATGTTCACATATAAGCCCAATAGGTGAAAGCATGGTTATTTGGGTCCATATGGGCTGGAGCCCAATAGCTTGTATTATATCTAGGGTTTCCTAAGCTGGAGGTAACACTGTTGAGCATTCCAAACTTGATGTCTCTTGGTGTAATACTTTAAGCACCTCTGAACCCTTCTCTCTCAACCTCATAACCTCCAACACTTCTAACCATGGTTGTCAAACTCGCGAGTTTACTCGCAAAAACGCACGAGTTTACGCTTCAACTGCCCCTCAACGATCCCGTTTCTGCTCAAACTCGCTTTTGGCCCTCAAATGATAGAAGCGACGAGCTTTTTGACAAACTCGTTCAATCGTACGAGTTTAACGCTTAAACCAGAAAAAAATTGACCCGTTAACTCGAATTTTGACCCAAAAAACCATCATATAAAGGGGTTTTTTTAGAAGGAAAAAAACCATAAATCACCTGATTAGTTTCACTTCAGCCACTAGGTGACTCGCGAAGACTGGGTCGTCCCTCCGATCATCTTCTCCGATCGTCCCTCCGTGCTACTGGGTCGTCTTGCACTCTTTCCCTTTTCCGTTCGTAGCTTCTCCACCATCTCCATCGTGCTTCTGCTTCTTCTTCGCCGTCGTGCTTCGCTGCCAAAGGATAGTGCTTTTTTTTCTTCTTCTTCTAGCCTCTGTTTCATTTTTTTTCCTTGGCCGCTTGCTTTCGTTTGGTTTATCGTTTGGTTTATCTTTTTCGTTTCATTTATCTTTTAGCCTCTGTGTCATTTATAAATAGTAATAGCCTCTGTTTCGTTTTTAGTTTTTCGTTTGGATAAAAAAATCATTTTTGCCTCTGTTGGTCTGATCGATTTTACAAAAAAAATTATTTAATAAAGCAAATTAATGATTTTTTTTGCCTCTAATTTTACAAAAAAAAATTAAAAAATCATTTATAAAGCAAAATAATACTTTTTGCCTCTGTTTGCCAAACCAAATTAATACTTCATAGAATGATAAATCATAAATCAAATCAGATTTATTTGATAAATCAAATTACTATTTTTTTTACTCATGTTTGCCTCTGTATTATTTTACATTCATAAGAAAAATTAAATTAATCCAAATAAAAATTTATTTGATAAATCAAATTTTTTTTTTGTTCTCTTAATTTTTGTTTGATGCTGGTCCAATTAAATTGTGGTTAATTTTTATTATTTGTTGTGAATTTGAATGTTGTATATTTTTAGAAAATGTCTTCAAGTGGTGTTAATAGTACTACTGCATGTGGAAGTGGAGGAACAACAACTTCTAAAAAAATTCATAAGAATGCTTTTGGAAGTAAGAATGATGTTGCATGGAGTTATGGATTTGTAGTAGATGGAAATGGAAAAAAAATTAAATGCAAGTTTTGTACAAGGGTACTAAATGTATATGTCTAGACATTATTTTTGTATCTTGTGTGCTATGACTTTACATGTCTGAGACATTATGTGATTATGACTATTGTATGACATTATTTTGCTGTTTGGTTTAATTAAATTTGCTTATTATATTACTTTATATGCATATAAATACATATAAATATAATTTGTATCTTGTATTACGAGTCTACGATCCGTGTTACGATTCTGCGATTTACGATTTTGATTCACCCTTCCGAGTTTGCATAGAATCTTGAGTTTGACAACCATGCTTCTAACACACAGCACACATCATTGAGCTAACCCTAGTGGTTCAGATTAACAAGTCCTTTGGCTTTGTGCATTTGGTTTAGTCCTTAGAGAACTCTTCTGGTACAGATATATTGGTATATGTGGGGAGTTTATGCTGGACATACTAATTCGGTGATTCCCTCTATTGTTTAGTACAATTATTTTTTAAAGGTACCCACCAATTTTTTTAACTTTTATTTTTAATTTTTAATTTTAGGTAGATGGAACTCACGATATTTATCAGAAAAGGATTGGTTAATGATTCTGCACAGGATTACACGGCGTGGAAGGGATCTGTCATACGTCAAGATTATAAAATGTTTGTGCTTACAAAATAAAGGTGAATGAATTGTGTTATAGATATGACAAAGACCCGTATTTTAGAATGTTCAAATAGGGCTAATAGCTAAGAGAGAATTAAAAAAAATATTTTTTAATTATACTAATCCTACTACGGCAACAATGGATCAACAATTGGATCCCCAATACTCCTAAGAGGCTCAGAAGTCCACTTCTGCCAGGTAACCTGATAATTAATATTTATTACACTTATTTATTACTCTTGATTAGTGATTTTTGGATGTCTAGTGTGTAAATAATGGTCTTTGGGTTAAATTAGATGTTGGGTTTTTAATTGAGTTTATTTTGAAATTCGTAATAAAAATCCAGATTTACATTACTGTGGTATTTTGATCATAACTCATTCCACAAGAGTCCGATTGACTTCATTCTTGTTTCCTTTTGTAGCTATCTCAGAGGGCTACAAATGTTATGAAGACATGAAAACCCATTTCAGAAAATAGGATGGTCGAAAATTAAGCTTAAGTTCATCACGAGTTGCTGCAATGTTAATTAGTTAATTGGATTTAAGTTTGTAATTGGGAACCCAATCTTTATGAGTCCCAAATCTATTATTTATCTTTTATTTAATTTTATACTAGGTCACACTTGTAGATCCTATATAAAGGCATGATTAGGAGACCTTGTGATTCAATTTTAGTTTTCGTTTTGATAGTTTGTGTTGTTACAGTTTCAAGATTCAATTGCAATTTACGTTTTCTCTCTTCTACTCTTTTGTTCTTCTTTATTTTTTAATTTCAATTATGATTTTCTACTTAGCCACGCAAGGCTAAGCGTTCTTTAATCAATCTAATAATTAAGGATTCCGCGGTTAAATCCGGAGGACCTGCGCTTTATCTTGATCCAAATTGTTTCTCTTCCTTCTCGGATTCGAGTTCTGCGATTGCAGCTAAGGTAAGTGATTGAATGTTAGATTTAATGTTTAGGTTGATTAACCTAATGACCTTAAGTCAAATGGGCTGATACTCCGCGATTGCACGAGTAGATTCGTCGTATTGATTAAACGCTAGGCGATCGTCTAGAGAGGGGTTCCTAAGCAATTGCAGGGATTCCGAATTGCTTAGGGTCAACCACGATTTGGTAATCCTTTGTCCAATGATGGATATCTTGGAATTCTAATTCTTGGATTGATTGCTTTTAATTAATAATTTCAGTTTTTAAATCCTTGTTTTTACTTTCTATTTTTAATCACACAAACCCCCTTTTTTTACTTCTTGTTTTTAATTGATCGATTAAGATCCTTGCAAATTCCTTGAGAGACGATTCAGGTTCCCAACTTTATTACAAATCTTTATATTTACAAATCTAATTAATTTGAGTGAGTTCGACAGCTCACGTCAAATTTGGCGCCGTTGCCGGAGAATTCGCATCGTTATGTATCGTTCTTTATTTTTCTTTAATCTTTCTTTAATTTTCCTTCTTCGTTCTTTTTGATTTTTTTTTTTTTCTTTGATTCTAATTACTGAATCTTAACAGTAGATTAAATTCTGTTAGAATTTTGATTAGATTAGACTAGATTTTGTTAGATTTTGTTTCTAATCATTCCTAATCTTTTGATTTTGTTAAGATTTTGTTAGATTATATTATATTTTGTTAGATTTTGATTAGATTAGATTAGATTATATTAAATTTTGTTAGATTTAGTTTCCTTTTATTCTTAATTCTTTCCCTTTTTATTTTATTTTACTTTTTCCTTTTTTTATTAATTTCTTTTATTTTTTTATTTATTTTCTTATTATTATTTATTTATTTATTTTCTTATTATTATTATTTTTTTTTATTTTTTATTTTATTTTATTTTATTTTTATTTTGTTTTTGTTTTTATTTTGTTTCCTTTTGCTCCTTCTTTCCTTTTTATTTTATTCTTTCCTAATTCCTTTTTTATTGAGTAAATACTATTTTTGGTCCTCAGCAAATTTCACGATGCCCGCTTTAATCCCTAGCAAATAAAAAGGCCCATCGTGGTCCCTGAAAAATTCAAAAAGGACCCATTTTAGTCCTTTTAGGGACTAATATGGATCTTTCTTGAATTTGTGAGGGACCACGATTTCAACTAAATGGGTCCATTTTGAATTTCTTAAGGACCACGATGGGCCTTTTTATTTTCTAAGGACTAAAACGGGCATCGTGAAATTTGTTGAGGACCAAAAAGGGTATTTACTCTTCTTTATTTGATCTTTTATCGGGTATTTCAGCAATTGCTGTTTTTGCTTTGATTGGGCTGAATTTTTGTGAGCTGAAGGATAATAATATTTTAAGAAGGTCTCACACTATGTGGGAGACCCACATTGTTTTGGCCAAATTCTATTGTTTAGACCATTTTTTCATTTTTTGAAATATTTTTATTTAATTTTTGAGTTCTCAAATAGGGTAAAACTTTATGTGTGGTGGTCCCATAATTTTAAAAAAAATTGTTCAATAGTGTTTCTAATTTTATTTAGGTTAATTTCTATTGTAGTTTAAATATATATAATTTTTTTAATAGAGTAGATTTTACTTTTTCTAGTTGTACTGTCATTAATTCAAAAAAGAACATGGATAATAGAAGCTTAAGGCAATTGGCTGCACCAGATGTTAACTATCAGTCTTTTTGCAATTCATTATCTTGATCTTGATACTGGTTTTAAACTTAAGTCTGGTCTTATCCGTTTGCTTCCCAAGTTTCATGGTCTTGCAGGTGAGGATCCGTATAAGCATTTGAAGGAGTTTCATGTAATCTGCAGCACAATGAAATCGCAATGAGTTGATGAAGAGCATGTCAAGTTGAGAGCCTTTCATTTTTCCCTCGATGGTGGAGCTAAGGATTGGCTATACTATCTTTAACCATTGTCTATCGAGAGTTGGAATGACATGGCCAGACTGTTTTTGGAGAAGTTTTTCCCTTCCTCAAGAGCCACTTCAATCAGAAAGGAGATAAGTGGTATAAGACAAGCTAATGGGGAAAATTTGCATGAGTACTGGGAGAGATTCAAGAGGCTTTGCGCAAGCTGCCCACACCATCAGATTCCAGACCAACTGGTAATTGTGTATTTCTACAAAGGGCTACTCCCAATGGATAGAATTATGATAGATGCTGCAAGTGGTGGAGTTTTAGTAAACAAGACACCTGATGCAGCCAAGGAATTAAAAGCAGAAATGGCAGCAAATGCTCAACAGTTCGACACCAGAGTAAATAGTACTACCGTGTTCCAAGTTCAGACACCTTCTATCCAAAATTCAATAGTAGTAGCAACAATGACGTCAAGCACTGATAATCAAAGAATAAAGAATAGGCTTGACGAGCTGACTTCACTGGTAAGACAATTGGCAATGACACAGACAATGCAACCTCCCACTCCACAGGCGAGCAACTCAAGCGGTATTTGTTGCAATCCACTCCATCCCACGGATGCCTGCCCCAATCTACAAGAAGGTGCCCTTCTAGTAGACCAGACAGTTGCTGCAGTAGGAATCTTTCCTGGGAAACCACAGTACCAGCAGTGTAACATCCCCGTCTCGAGCCGGTTCAATTAACATACATGTGATACAAACAGAAACAGCGGAAGACTTAACTTACGAAAATACGAGCTAACTTTTTCTTTTTCTTTAATCCTTTTTCACATGACATATCACATTGCATACTTCTTCTAATTTAATTCTTATTTGACGGAGACGAAAATCGGACAGAGTAACCTATGTAAATCGAACAACTTGGGATTTGCAAATCCCACTCTCAAGGTACCCTGATAGACAATTTATACAATATATACTTTTAGAAATACCAGATATCCATATAGGATCATATACCCATCCATGGGCGCATACATAACTTCGCTCCGTGCCACTATGTCTAACAGCATGCAATCCAACACATAAACATAAACTGAAAACTACATCATCATATCAACATGCCTGAATACTCAAATGTACATGCATCCAACTGAAAGACATGTACAAAACATATACAGGACATATACAAAATAAAGGTTCAGACATCATGATCACCAAATGAATAGAACACTATACAACAGTACATGTTCTCCAAAAATAACATCTATAATAAATAGTAGCCTCCGGCTACCCAGAACTCCATATCCTCATACTAGTACCTCTAGCCACGGGTAGTGTCCTTGTTCCACGAGGGCTCCTCAATTAACTGTGTTCCTGAAATCATATCTCCAAACGGGGTTGGAGACGAATCTCTAGTAAGCTCCAGGTTCATAGAGAAATCTCTATACCCTAGGCTCACTTCCTGCATGACAGTCAGATACATAATATACAAAACATCATATATCATACTATACTGAACATATCTCATATAACATATCTTATAATCAAATATCATAACTAAACAAAGCATATACACAAATCTTATCAGAGACGTACGCAGTCATTCCCAAGGGATGACCCCAAGTGGAAATCAACACACGCAACAAATATCATATACAAAAATCATCACAATAATCACATCAGAACAAAGCATATCATATCAGAGATGTACGTAGTCATTCCCAAGGGATGACTGATGCTCTCCGGCAAGTATACCGATCGCACAAGTAATATAAAAAGTAAGTAGAGTATCGTCTCCACAGGGATTGGGTCGAATATCAATTAATATTTCTTTCAAGAATGGAAAAGTTCAAAAGAGTTTGTTTGTGACAAATAATGTCGAGTTGTGTAAAATTGAGAACTGAAATAAAGACTTGTTTTTGTAATTTTTCTGTGATGAAGAATAAAAATAAGAACAAGAATGATTTGATTTATAAAAATGAGAAAAACATTGTAGCTAGAGCGCACTCACCTTATGATCCCCTCTTATTACTTTGGATTGATTTAAAAATATTCAATTATATAAATACTCAGATAATTATCATCTAAAATTAATTAGTTAAATTCCAATCCCTTGGCAATTTACCCCTTTAATCTCAATTGGAATCCTAATCCCTTAGCAACCTCTCATGAGAATTAAGCAATGAAGACGATAATTCAAACATCTGCAATTCAATACACATCTATTCCTAGCATGCATACAAACCGTTATCCTACCCCCTTTCAGGATGAAAACCCCAATATTCCTATCTAGGGTTCTAACCCTCAAACTATCCTCAACTATCAGATTGATCAATCCTAATAAAGAGAATATAAATTTCGCACAAGGAAAAGATAAAGAACTTTATATAAACGAGTATAAATAAACTAATCCGTCGTAACAAGGGTTCACATAGGGTTTGTGACCCTAACTACAATAAAAAGTAAACTAGCCAAACATAATCATGGCTAAAAGTTCAATATTCAATAAAAACATAAAATTAAAGAGAAAGGAGAAGAAGAACTTGATATGCGGAATCCTCTTGGAGCACCACTGTCGTCTCTCTCAATAGAATAAGTCTTAATCCCTAATTCTGTCATAATGATCCTATTTATAAGCCTATTTTCTTTCTTCCGAAAATACCCCCAGAACAACATGGAGTAATTTTCCCGCAACCCGGCGCCGGTTTGGCGCAAGTTTGCGCCACGCCTCTGTCAAAATTAGAAAAGTCGGAACAGCTTCTACGTAACTTGGCGCCAGTTGGCGCCATCTTTGTTCAACCTTGGTGCCACTTGGCGCCATTCCTTCTTTATTTTGGGCGCAAGGTGGCGTGGAAATTTGCTTCACATTTGTTCATTTTGGCGCCACTTGGCTCCATTTTGGCGCCATGCTACTGTGACTTTTTTCGTTTTTCCAGCATTCGGCGCCGGTTGGCGCCACTTGCGAAGTACCGCTGTGAATTTCGTAAATTGGCGCGGGTGTGCGCCAGTGTGGTGCCGGTCCGCGCCATGTTGCTGTCCATTTGTAGTGTGCTGCACCCGTGTAAAATTACGTTAACAGGCTTTTTATAATTTTCACTTCTTTTTCCTGTAAAAACACAACCAATAGGTGAGAAATATTATTGAAAAGAAAGAATCAATATAATTAGCAAATATGTATTTAAGTTGCTCTTTTATGACTCAATTCTTATCAATTTTAACACAGAAAACTACACTTGCCAGAGGCACATCAAACAATTCCCAGATTTAAACGTTGTTGTCCCCAGCAATGTACAAGACACAATCCAGGAAACAAATCAATTATTCCAACATAACATCACACAGACAATCAATAGGTCACTATGCTAAGCATGACTGAATCAATGCAAAGAACTCCTAACAATGCCTTTTATTCTCATAAAAATGTCAGAATCTAGCTTGAACACCCCTCACCAAGATAAACATATAACGCTCAGCACTCAGGTATTTGGGGGAGTAACAATCACTCAATCCATCACAGCAATAACACTACCATAAGCTTGATCATATTCTCAAAAATTCTTAAAAATAAAGAATCAAACACATGCATCAATTGATCAAAAGGACTTCACAGGTTGTAACTTGGCCGGGTTAAAGGGTAGGAATATATGGACAGTGGCTCAAACAACAATGAGATTGAAAAACTGGTATTATTTCACTTTAACACATTCAACTCAATGGTTTTTGCTCCACTAACATTCCCACAGAATTTCGGGAATTAATTCCTTTCAGCCACCTTTTATGCACATTCACCCTTTTTCTTTTTCTTGCTTTTTCCTTTTTTCTACCTTTGTTTTAAGGTCACATATGAAATTTTACCTCCCTTAATTACTTGACCTTTGTGGAGCTTACCTCAATCTCTTTGTTTTATTTTTCAACACATCAGTAATTCAATCTAAATTAAGGTAAGTCACATGGATATAGGCTAAGCAATCAGCAGGAATTACGAACAAAAAAGCTCAGGCTCAAAGGGGTTAGCAATGGAAAAATTCATACATGTGGGTTATTTTTGGCCAATAGCTAACAAGAACAAAATGCCTTTATCATATCAATCAATGCATGTATAACAGAGAAACAAAGCAAGTTCTAGAATGCTATCACAGTGAGGTCTCTCAAAATAAAATAAGTGTTTAAGCACAAAACCTCATCAGCTATGATGTCAAGCTAGACTTCCAAAAGAAACATCAGGCATCATTAATCATTCAAGCACAAAATTCAGACAAACGAGCAATCATGAAATCTACTCATGCCCATACAATATCATGCTAGAAGTTCATACAAAACATGCTTTCTATGATGAATCAGTCAAGTTAACTAGGGAAAGCATATCTAAACCTGGGACTTGCTCAGAAACATTTTTTTTATATATAGCACACAAAATAACTACAAAAATAACTAAGAAAATTAAAAGATTAGAATATCTCCCCTGATAGAAGAATTGCAGTTCTAAGGTGCAAGTTTACCATTCCCAGATTTCGAGAATTGCTGTCCTCAGCAATAATGAAACCACAAGAAGGAAGAAAAACCTGCACAATGGAACAAACAGTGACATATAGGATAATTATAATGCGCACATTAAAACATCAGAAAGAGATATATCAACACAAAATAACTAAAAAAATAATACGAAACAGAAACATACACTAATATACAAAATCTTCGTCAGCAAGGAGATATCAATCATCCATGTCATCCCCCTCAGCAGCGTGGGATGACTCAGCAAATGAAAGGTCCGGTGGTACTGGATGCTTTGGTGTATGAGACCACCATTCCCAGATTTGTTCTAAACCATGAAGCCATGTTAAGAACTCTTTGAAGCGTTGGTTTTTCTAAGAGATAGAGTCTTGGTGTCTCTTGTCAAACTTCAGCTTCCGGTGATTCACACCCATCCTCCAACTAGTATCAAAAAGTTTGACCACCTCCTTTTTTAGTACCTTCTTCAGTATAGGATGACGCCTCCCTTGGGTTTTCCTTTCAGATTTGTCATCATCTTTCAGAGTTTGAGGAAGATCCTTTAAATCCACTTTTGAGGTACCATCTTCTTTGTAATCCTCTGCTTTTTCAGGAACCTCAACCGCTACATTTTTTTCTTCCCTTAAGACTTCAAGACTAAAACAATCGTCTTTGTGAGAAGACTGTTTTAGAGAATCAAAGACGTGAATAGTAACGATTTCATCATTCATTCTTAGCTCGAGCTTCCCGCTTTCAACATCAATCAGTGCACGAGATGTAGCTAAGAAATGTCTACCCAGCAAAAGAGGCATCTCAGCTCCCCCTTCCATGTCCAGCACCACAAAATCAGCAGGGAAGATGAACTTGTCCACCTTCACAAGAACATATTCAATAATACCACTAGGCTTCCTCACAGACTTATCAGCAAGTTGAAGAGATGCTAAAGTAGGCTTCAACTCGGTGATCCCCAAGGAATTACAAACAGAAAGAGGCATCAAATTAATGCTAGCCCCGAGATCACATAATGCCCTGCCAATTTTGGTGTTACCAATTTCAATAGAAATATTGAAGCTCCCTGGATCACTGAGTTTGGGTGGAAACTTCTTCTGTATGATGACACTACACTCCTCAGTGAGTGTTACTGTCTGGCATTCCTGCAGCTTATGCTTTCTTGATAACAAGTCCTTCATGAACTTGGCATAATTGGGCATGCAAGCCAGAGCTTCAGCAAAGGGAATATTGATATGCAACTTCTTGAATATATCAAGAAATCTGTCATGCTTCTGAGCATCCTTCTTGAATCTTTCAGGATAAGGTGTCGTGGCTCTCAAATATTCGGGATTCAATTCAAATTTCTTATTTTCAGCAACAATCGGTTGCTCTTATTTTTCACCTTTCTGCAGAGGCTTCACAACTTTAGCAGGTTTTTCAATTTCTTTTTCAGGTTTACTTGTAGTATCCAGCTTCTCTTCAATCTCAGGAGATGGAAGTACTTTACCACTTCTAATTGTGATGGCCATGCAATCTTCCTTTGGATTGGTGACTGTGTTACTAGGGAAAGTACCTGAAGTTCTATCAGCAATTTGCTTGGCCAGCTGGCCAATTTGATTCTCCATATTTCTGATATAAGCACTCATGTTTTTGGTATTAGCCCTAGTCTCTTCCATGAAGGCATTGGAGTGTTTAGCCATCTGTCCCACTAGCTTCTCCAAATCAGAGGGTTCCTTAGCTGGAATTGGTGGAGGCTGCAGGTAATTGTTAGAACTATAATCAAGACCACCTCCTTGACCTCTCCTCTGAAAATTGCTATTTCTAGAAGGAAAATTTTGATTTCTTGGAGTATTTTGTGACTGAGGTCTTTGATCATACCAAACGCCATTCACTTGTACTTGTTGAGGTGAATCAGAAGGCATCAAAGGATATTCATTATACTCATGATTGTCCTGGCAATATTCACACACAATAGCAGCAGCTTTAGTCTGAACACTAGCAAGCTGCATCTTGTCAAGCCTTGATGTTAAGTTTGCTACCTGCTGAGATAACAAACTGTTTTCAGCCAGCACCGCATCATTACCTTCTAGTTGAAGGATACCTTTGATTTCTTGGAGTATTTTGTGACTGAGGTCTTTGATCATACCAAACGCCATTCACTTGTACTTGTTGAGGTGAATCAGAAGGCATCAAAGGATATTCATTATACTCATGATTGTCCTGGCAATATTCACACACAATAGCAGCAGCTTTAGTCTGAACACTAGCAAGCTGCATCTTGTCAAGCCTTGATGTTAAGTTTGCTACCTGCTGAGATAACAAACTGTTTTCAGCCAGCACCGCATCATTACCTTCTAGTTGAAGGATACCTCTCTTAGGCTTTACTGACAACCCTTGGTTTTCGTTGGCAGCCATTCTCTCAATTAGCTCAAGAGTCTCGTTTGCTCTCAGAGTTTTAATAGTGCCTCCTGCTGCACCATTCAACACCATCTGAACCTCAGGTTTGCAACCATTGAAGAAGATTCTAACCTGATTACCAGCAGTCAGGTTATACTGAGGACACCTTTTCATCAAATCCTTGAACCGGTTCTATGCTTCACACATTGATTCACCCTCAGATTGAGTGAAATTGTTGATATCATTCACCATCTGGTTGTACTTCTCCATCGAGAAGAACTGAGCAAAGAACTTCTGTGATAAATCATCCCAGGTTGGAATGCTTGCAGCAGGCTATCGTTCCAACCAACTAAGAGCCTTTCCCTTAAGAGCAAAAGGGAACAACCTCAACCGTATCACATCGTTCGACACTAGAGGGTCTTTGGTTGAGTCCCAGATCCTCAAGAATCTGTCAACGAATCGGTGAGGATCTTCACTCTCCTCTCCTCCAAACTGAGCTTTCTCTACCAATTGAATATGAGAGAACTTGAGCTCCCAATTGTTGGCAACATTTGGCTGAACAATGCTCGCATTGGGCCTGTTGAATAATGGAGTTAGGATAGTATCCATGAGCGAATTTTCCTCTTCATTGTTCCCTGCCATGGTGTGTGCTTCTTCAGAAAGAATTTCTAACTTGTCGAATGCAAGCTTCTGCCGAACAAGTTTTCTGTATCTCTTTTCAGTCTTGGTAATCTCCAAATCAAGTGAAAATTCTGGCTCTTTACCTCGCATACAACTCAGAAAAGAGATTAGTAGCACTGTTCAAATATCAAAAAAATAAAAATAAAAATAAAAATAAAAATAAAAATAAAAATAAAATCCAATCTTAAAAATCAAAATTAATTGATATAAGAAACGCCAATCCCCGGCAACGGCGCCAAAAACTTGATGCTCTCCGGCAAGTATACCGATCGCACAAGTAATATAGAAAGTAAGTAGAGTATCGTCTCCACAGGGATTGGGTCGAATATCAATTAATATTCCTTTCAAGAATGGAAAAGTTCAAAAGAGTTTGTTTGTGACAAATAATGTTGAGTTGTGTAAAATTGAGAACTGAAATAAAGACTTGTTTTTGTAATTTTTCTATGATGAAGAATAAAAATAAGAACAAGAATGATTTGATTTATAAAAATGAGAAAAACATTGTAGCTAGAGCGCACTCACCTTATGATCCCCACTTATTACTTTGGATCGATTTAAAAATATTCAATTATATAAATACTCAGATAATTATCATCTAAAATTAATTAGTTAAATTCCAATCCCTTGGCAATTTAACCCTTTAATCTCAATTGGAATCCTAATCCCTTAGCAACCCCTCATGAGATTAAGCAATGAACACGATAATTCAAACATCTGCAATTCAATACATATTTATTCCTAGCATGCATACGAACTGTTATCCTACCCCCTTTCAGGATGAAAACCCCAATATTCCTATCTAGGGTTCTAACCCTCAAACTATCCTCAACTATCAGATTGATCCATTCTAATAAAGAGAATATAAATTTCGCACAAGGTAAAGATAAAGAACTTTATATAAACGAGTAGAAATAAACTAATCCGTCGTAACAAGGGTTCACACAGGGTTTGTGACCCTACCTACAATAAAAAGTAAACTAGCCAAACAGAATCATGGCTAAAAATTCAATATTCAATAAAAACAAAAAATTAAAGAGAAAGGAGAAGAAGAACTTGATCTGCGGAATCCTCTCGGAGCACCACCGTCGTCTCTCTCAATAGAATAGGTCTTAATCCCTAATTATGTCATAATGATCCTATTTATAAGGTTCTTTTCTTTCTTCCAAAAATACCCCCAGAACAACACAGAGTAATTTTCTCGCAACCCGGCGCCAGTTGGCGCCGGTTTGGCACAAGTTTGCGGCACGCCTCTGTCAAAATTAGAAAAGTCGGAACAAATTCTACGTAACTTGGCGCCAGTTGGCGCCATCTTTGTTCAACCTTGGCGCCACTTGGCGCCATTCCTTCTTCATTTTGGGTGCAAGGTGGCGTGGAAATTTGCTTTACATTTGTTCATTTTGGCGCCAAGTGGCGCTATGCTACTATGACTTTTTTCGTTTTTCCAGCATTCGGCGCCGATTGGCGCCTTAGTGGCGCTAGTTGGCGCCACTTGCAAAGTATCGCTGTGAATTCCGTAAACTGGCGCGGGTGTGCGCCAGTGTGGTGCCGGTCCGCGCCATGTTGCTGTCCATTTGTAGTGTGCTGCACCCGTATAAAATTACGTTAACAGGCTTTTTATAATTTTCACTTCGTTTTCCTGTAAAAACACATCCAATAGGTGAGAAATATTATTGAAAACAAAGAATCAATATAATTAGCAAATATGTATTTAAGTTTCTCTTTTATGACTCAATTTTAACACAAAAAATTACGTTAACAGTACATGTTCTCCAAAAATAATATCTATAATAAATAGTAGCCTCCGGCTACCCAGAACTCCATATCCTCATAGTAGTACCTCTAGCCACGGGTAGTGTCCTTGTTACACGAGGACTCCTCAATTAACTGTGTTTTTGAAATCATATCTCCAAACGGGGTTGGAGACGAATCTCTAGTAAGCTCCAGGTTTATAGAGAACTCTCCATACCCTGGGCTCACTTCCTGCATGACAGTCAGATACATAATATACAAAACATCATATATCATACTATACTGAACATATCTCATCTAACATATCATATAATCAAATATCATAACTAAACAAAGCATATACACAAATCTTATCAGAGACGTAAGCAGTCATTCCCAAGGGATGACCCCAAGCGGAAATCAACGCACGTAACAAATATCATATACAAAAATCATCACAATAATCACATCTGAACAAAGCATATCATATCAGAGATGTACATAGTCATTCCCAAGGGATGACCCCAAGTAGAAATCAACGTACATGTTCCCAAGGGAAGACCCCAAGCAGAACCAAAAACATATCAAAGATGTACACTATCAGTCCTGAGGGATGACCCCAAGCAGACTTCAGTGCACATAGGATCAATGGCCAAAGGTCATCACATAACAGAGTGTACACAATCAATCTCAAGGGAGGACCCCAAGCGGAAATCATTGCACATGTTCCCAAGGGAGGTCTCCAAGCGGAACTCAACATATAACAGATATATACACAGTCAGTCCCAAGGGAGGACCCCAAGCGGACATCAGTGCATAAACAAATCAATGTCCAGAAATCATTACACAAATCATATCGAAACATATCAAAGTAAAGACATCAAAAGATATCAAAGTAAACACATCAAAACATATCAAATTAAACACATCAAAACATATCAAATTTAACACATCAAAACATATCATATCACATCATCATATAGCTCTATATGAATGCATCTATATCATATATCTCATACATATCATGCAACCTGACCACATTCCGTACACTATGGCGGAACACAAAGCAGGAACGAATCCCATAAACATAGAGCTTACCTCTCAAAGCTGTATAGATGGCCTACCCAACAACCGAGTTACCAAGCCTCCTCTGATGTAGGATCCTCAACAAGACTCTTAGGCGCACCTAGAATAGGGAATCCATACAAATATCAATAAAATGGTTCAAAGCCAAGTAGTTAATCAGACACACCATTTATTGATTTCATCTTTTACTTATCAAATATTTCTTAACTATTCATACATACGGTACTGTTCATCTCTACAGTACTATTCATGTATACGTCACTATTCACGTATACGGTACTATTCATATACGTCACTATTCAAAAATACGGTATCTCAATTTTTCCAAATACATTTTCACTGTTAAAATATTCATCTGAACACTTTTCTCAACATGAGCCAAGCCTCAATCAAGCTCTAACATGATCAATTAAACCAAACTTTCAAAATGAAAACTTAAATTCAATCTTCCTCAAAACTCAAAGAAAACCAGGATTTCTCAACATAAACTTACCTAGAACGAAGGGGAAGGCTTACTTCAAGCTCCTATGACTTCAAGCTCCATCAAAATCCCCATTATCCATGAAATCCGAAATCTTAGATGAGGAAGATCTCTCTCTACAGTGAAACTTGTTGGACATTTAGCAAGTGTACTAGTCGTACAAGTAATAAAATGATGAGTAAAGATCGTTCCCACGAGGATTTGTGTCAAGCACTGACTAACCATATGTACTTGAGTTGAATCAAACAAAAATTCATAGATTGCATAGATTTCTTGTCACCAGAAACTACACTGAATTGAATTAAAACTTGATAAATAAATAAAATGTAAATTATAATGTAAACAAGTAGTGAGATGTCATTTTCCCTCAAACATGAATTTATAGATGAACCAATTTCCATTATGAATTATCTACTATGTGATGTTGATCAACCTTTTTCTTATCATCTCAAGATGTAATCCCTTACTACCCTGATAGACACATTAATCAGAAACCCCAATTCCTTGGTGATTCCTTTCTTAATACATGCATTAATTACTAAGGTCTTAAGATCACATCAGAATTCTTGCATCAATCCCTTGACTACTAGAACACTGATGATGAAGTTGTCAAAAATAGAGAAACAATGTAAACATGTCTGTTCTACACTATTCCTCAACATGAAGAATTAATCAAGACAACTTCATACAATCATATAATAGATAAATAAAACATCTAATTAACCATTTATAAATTCTAACTTGAGTCCCATTGAATCAGACTACAAAGGACTCTACTAAGACATAATTGAAATACAAACAAGAGAAGAAAGATCAAACTCCATTGACATGATAGTTGAGTCTTCAATCTCCAAGTGAAATTACATAGGAAATACTAACTATTACAAGAACTAATCCTAAAGAATTTGGAAATTCAGAGAAAATGAGGAGTCAGATCAGATCTATGAAAGGCCTGATCTGATCTCCCTTCTCCTAGTGTGATGAGAAAAGTCAGAATGAGATATAATGGATTGGATCTGATGTGTGGAATATTTTAGAATGTGAAGGGCCCTTGTCCTTTTATAATTTACAAATTACAACTGAAAACTGACATGGGCGCTAAAACTCTCATTTCTGGACGTTTTAGCGCTCAACCTTGACGGATGCCCAACTGCTTTTAACTGTCTTGGGCGCTAAAATGCTCAGTTTTGGGCGTTTTAATGTTCAAGCGCTAAAACGCTCAGTTTTGGGCGTTTTAATGTTCAGCACCAGCATCTGTTGTGCAACAGGGCGCTAAAACGCTCAGTTTTGGGCGTTTTAGCGCCCAACACTTAGAATTTTCCCATTCTTCAGAATCTTCTTCCTTCTCTCTTTTGCTTCTTGAGCTTCATTTCCCTACAAAAACAATGTAAATTTTCAACATAAGCTTCAGAACTTGTATTTGAGAGATTTCCAGGACATTAACCTCTTTTCCATCCATTTAATCACACAAATTGATATTAATTCATGCTTGAAAACCTGATGAACTAAGGGTTCATCACAATTCCCAGATTTGAACATTGTTGTCCTCAGCAATGAATTAAAACAGAGAAGGACTTGAGATTCTTTACAGATGAAATTCATGAGGATGGACTTCAATTAACAAAAGATCAACATTTCATGATACAAAATTATAACCATGCAATCTCTTATTTCCTATGATTTGCCCAACATCATTTGTGACTTTTCAACAGATCAGTAAAGATGATATACAGAGACTTCCAAACAACAACACCCCCTCACTAGGAACTTCTCAAAAATTATGAGAATTTTAACACTCTTGCACACTAGTGTTTAAGGATGTACTTATCACTCACTCTTCACTGCACTCAAACTACCATAGGCTTGCCCATCTTCTCACTATTCATAGTAACAATGATCCATAAGGTAGATCAAAAAGGTTTTGGTATGATTAGCAATGAGGCTTGGTGTGTGGCTTGACTAAAGGTAAGGATTTCTGTGAAAGGGTAAGTTCAGATAAAATGAATCAGATTCAGATAAGAGGGAATTCACAGTAATTAATCAATTTCTTCCTAATTCCCTCAACTTTCTTCCTTTTCATTCCTTGTTCTTTTCTTTGAACCTTTCCTCCTCCTTTTCTTCCTGACACTTTGTGTCTTTAACAAAAAAATTTCCTTTTTCTTTCAGACACTTTGTGTCTTTAATACTTCCCTCTGTCTCTTCTAAACACTTTGTGTTTCACAACCTTTTCTTTCTTTTCCTTCTTTCTTTCTTACGTTTCCAACACCTTGCATTCACTTATTGCAAAAACACTTTCCTCCCCACAGAACACTCCATCCCTTATCACTTATCTGAAACTTTTAATCTGAAGGATTGGAATAAATGTGGTTCTTGGCTTGATAGACAATAGGCTAGGCTCAAGTGTTTCATGCAATTGGAACTTAAAGGTTGGCCATTTGACTTTCTGGTTCAAGAAGGAAATGCCTCTACCCTACACATCATCAACCATTTCAAGCAAGAAACAGGGCAAGTTCTAGAGCTATTCATGCAGTGAAGTGCTCTTTGAACAAAAAATTTTCTGTATAGGCTCAATTTCCTCACAGTTCAGAGTGCATGCTTGACTTTCTCTATATGCATCAAAACTAATCTTTCTACTCTTACACATTGAATGAGTCATGCAATCATTTCATTTAAGCTCAACATGCAAGGTATAATATTGTATCCTTTAATTTGATCAATCATATAAAACTTTGATCAGTCAAATCCTCATGAAATTCCATATCAAAACTGAAATCCAAATTCAATATTACAGCTAAAATCTAAATCACATAGAAAACTTAGAAAACAAAAAGATTGAGATGTTTCCCTGTTTTGGCTCATCAATTGGTGTGACATCTCCTTGAAGTTTGCATGCCATTCAATCACACCCAATTCCCAGATTTAAATGTTGTTGTCCCCAACAACTAATTGAAATCTAAAACAGTAATTGATCACTGAAACACATTATGCATAACCCAATAGCATCAGTACTATCACAATGTGAATCAGTCAAAACAATAATTATCTCAATGTACTAAACTGAATTACAAAACTAAACTAACAGCAAAATAAAACTAAGAGAAAACTACCCAGAAACATGTAAATCATATGAGTGGACCAGCGCTAAAACGTTGAAATCAAGCGTTTTAGCGCTGGTCTCCAGAGACATGTGCACATTGATGTGCGTCGCATCGCGCTAAAACGGTCACGTCTGAACGTTTTAGCGCTCTGGACCAGAAAGAACAAAAATTCACACATAAATTTAAATTGCTGAAAAATAAAAGATTCAATCTCAAATATTAATAGTGTCTGCCAATGTTGAAGAACAAATCCCCGGCAACGGCGCCAAAAACTTGTTGGACATTTAGCAAGTGTACTAGTCGTACAAGTAATAAAATGATGAGTAAAGATCGTTCCCACGAGGATTTGTGTCAAGCACTGACTAACCATATGTACTTGAGTTGAATCAAACAAAAATTCATAGATTGCATAGATTTCTTGTCACCAGAAACTACACTGAATTGAATTAAAACTTGATAAATAAATAAAATGTAAATTATAATGTAAACAAGTAGTCAGATGTCATTTTCCCTCAAACATGAATTTATAGATGAACCAATTTCCATTATGAATTATCTACTATATGATGTTGATCAACCTTTTTCTTATCATCTCAAGATGTAATCCCTTACTACCCTGATAGACACATTAATCAGAAACCCCAATCCCTTGGTGATTCCTTTCTTAATACATGCATTATTACTAAGGTCTTAAGATCACATCAGAATCCTAGCATCAATCCCTTGACTACTAGAACACTGATGATGAAGTTGTCAAAAATAGAGAAACAATGTAAACATGTTTGTTCTACACTATTCCTCAACATGAAGAATTAATCAAGACAACTTCATACAATCATATAATAGATAAACAAAACATCTAATTAACCATTTATAAATTCTAACTTGAGTTCTATTGAATCAGACTACAAAGGACTCTACTAAGACATAATTGAAATACAAACAAGAGAAGAAAGATCAAACTCCATTGACATGATAGTTGAGTCTTCAATCTCCAAGTGCAATTACATAGGAAATACTAACTATTACAAGAACTAATCCTAAAGAATTTGGAAATTCAGAGAAAATGAGGAGTCAGATCAGATTTATGAAAGACCTGATCTGATCTCCCTTCTCCTAGTGTGATGAGAAAAGTCAGAATGAGATATAATGGATTGGATCTGATGTGTGGAATATTTTAGAATGTGAAGGCCCTTGTCCTTTTATAATTTACAAATTACAACTGAAAACTGACATGGGCGCTAAAACTCTCATTTCTGGACGTTTTAGCGCTCAACCTTGATGGATGCCCAACTGCTTTTAACTGTCTTAGGCGCTAAAACGCTCAGTTTTGGGCGTTTTAATGTTCAAGCGCTAAAACGCTCAGTTTTGGGCGTTTTAGCGCCCAAAATTTAGAATTTTCCCATTCTTCAGAATCTTCTTCCTTCTCTCTTTTGCTTCTTGAGCTTCATTTCCCTACAAAAACAATGTAAATTTTCAACATAAGCTTCAGAACTTGTATTTGAGAGATTTCCAGGACATTAACCTCTTTTCCATCCATTTAATCACACAAATTGATATTAATTCATGCTTAAAAACCTGATGAACTAAGGGTTCATCAATACGGTATCTCAATTTTTCCAAATACATTTTCACTGTTAAAATATTCATCTGAACACTTTTCTCAACATGAGCCAAGCCTCAATTAAGCTCTAACATGATCAATTAAACCAAACTTTCAAAATGAAAACTTAAATTCAATCTTCCTCAAAACTCAAAGAAAACCAGGATTTCTCAACATAAACTTACCTAGAACGAAGGGGAAGGCTTACTTCAAGCTCCTATGACTTCAAGCTCCGTCAAAATCCCCATTATCCATGAAATCCGAAATCTTAGATGAGGAAGATCTCTCTACAGTGAAACCTACCCAGAAATACTGGTACCAATGGATTCCTCTGGAAATTTCTCACAAGTTTGGCTTTGGAACAGAGTGATTTGGAGGTCTCTAGCTCAAGTTATGATACTTGGAAGATTTGATTTCAAACTTCCATTTTCCTTCTCTCCGCCACTGTCGTCCGCGAGGAGAAATAAGAATGAATCGTAAGTTTTTTAGAAATTTCACTTATATAGGTCAAGTTAAATTCAACTAGGTAAATGTTTATCTAACTACACACCTCCAGTCATTACCAAACTTTATCCAATGGACTAGAATATTTTTCTACTCATATTTTTAACTTTACTTTCACTTTTCGGGTAACTTTGTTTACCCGCATTATTATCCCTTAACTGTCATTTTAACTCCTTTTTCACCAAATGTGACTTTATTTCTTTTACTTCTAATTATTCTTCAACATTAAATCCACAACTACTAGTGAGGGCTATTATAAGCAGCAACAGAACTTTCCCTACCAATAGAGACAGTTCGTGCCTCCACAGTAGAGGCAAAATTTCCAACAATTTGCACCTTCACCACCACAAGCGCAACAACAACCCAATAGTGTTCCTTCACTGGAAGATCTAGTGAAGCAACTTGCAACAAGTAATTTGCAGTTCCAGCAGCGTACTGAGTCCATAATTCAGAACTTACAGACTTATATCGAGCAATTGGCTACTTCTTTGAGCCAGACCCAACCTCAGGGGCCCGATTCCCTTCCTTCCCAGACAGTTTCAAATCCAAAGGGAAATCTGAATGTTAGTGCTATATCCCTGAAGTCTAGCAAGCAACTAGAAGAGCCCAAGCAAGCTGCATTGAGACTGAACCAACATTAGAAAAAGAGGAGACAATGAAAGAGAAGCAAGGTCGTGATGAGCCTGAGTTTTCCATTCCACTTCCTTTCCCTCAGAGAGCTATCAAATTCAAGAACCTGGCAGAGACAACACAAGAGAAGGAAATCCTAGAGATATTTAGGAAAGCTGCAGTTAACATTCCTCTCTTTGAAGCAATCAAGAAGATTCCTAAATATGCCAAGTTTCTGAAAGAGTTATGCACCAACAAGAGGCGGCTGAAGGGGGACGAACTAGTAAGCGTGAGCCAAAATATTTCTGCACTCATCCAGCCCATGCCTGAGAAGTTCAATGATTCAGGGACATTTACCATTCCTTGCCTTACTGGAAATTATAAATTTGATGATTGCATGCTAGATTTAGGTGCTGCCATAAATGTTATGCCTAAATCTGTTTATGATTCTCTTGGTTTTGGTCTTTTACACACCACTGGTGTTGTTATCTAGTTAGCTAATAAAAGTAGTGCTCACCCTTCTGGTTTGATTGAGGATATGTTAGTTAAAGTGAATGAATTGATTTTTCTTGCTGATTTTTATATTTTAGACATGGAAGGCGAATCTCCTAACAGTAGGCCCCCAATCATTCTAGGAAGGCCTTTCATGAAAATAGCTAGGACCAAGATAGATGTGCATGTTGGTACTCTTTCCTAGGAATTTAGTGATAATATTGTGCATTTTAGTATCTTTGATGCCATGAAGCATTTTAGGGTCAAGGTTGAGCAGTCAGTTTCGTGCATTAATGTGATTCATGATGTGGATGATAATGTTAAAGCAGATTTGATTGTGGATTTTGTATTGCCTGTGGGTTCTGACTTGCCTACTGAAGTTAATTCTAAATTTTTATTGAATGTTGAACTAGGAAAGGTTAATCATCCTCATAATAATGATGATCATATGCCTGATTTATTTTTGTCTGCATGTAGTCCTAAAAAGAAAATTGATTATATTAGGAAGAACAAGACATCTTGCACACATATTGTATTCAATCATTGTGGTAAGCTAGCACATATTTCTTATTTGTACGATCATGGAAATAACTTTACTATGAGAAACTTTCCTATCAACATTGATCCAACTCTCATGGACCCAAGATGAAATGGGTACCAAAAAGTCCTTCTTTTGTTTCCAATATGCAGAATACTATTAATAAGGTTTGACAAAATGATCAAAAGAAGAGGAAGTTGTGTGATAAGAAAACTGGGAAGACTTCCACAATGGATAGTCATTGCCTCAAGCCCTTCTACAAGGGACCCCAACAACAGTTGTGGAGGCAGATCTCAAGCTCACTAATGCCACTTACCCTCCCTAAGGAGGACAGGGATTCTTTCTTTGCCTTTGCCTTTTCTTTATTTCAATTTATTTTTTTTTGTCTGCAATTTTAATTTTAGTTTTAATTTTCAATAAGTAGATTTTCCTTTTCTTCCTTATAATTGTTGAGTTATACATAGTGTGAACTTGCATATGTTGTTCTTGATGGATCATTCAGATTGAGCAGAGTTCTTGATTGTTAAATACTTGGCTTGGTAGTTGAATTCATGATGCTAATTGCATGAGTTGGTATTAAACTTGTGAGAGTTTGAGCCTTTATGAATGGAATTTATCTTTTTGCCATTCTTTCTTTCTTGTGTGCTTTCCTTCATGATTTTTGTTCTCTAGAACTTGCTCCTTTTCTTTTTCAAACTACATTTTTCACTTGCATGCATAAAAATGATAGAGGCCTTCTTTCTTTTATTTCTCCACTTTGGCCAGATAGCCACCCCTTGCATTATATTCCCTATAGTTAGCCCCTTTGTGCCTTTTTATCTCATTCTTTTCTTAACCACATTACAAGCCTAAGTGTAAAACCATGTAATCTTGCACCTTGGAAATTTATTGAGCATTGGTTTCATCTTAGTTTTGTGTGTTAAGTGTGGGGGTTTCCCGAGGCATGCAACATTTTAAGTGTGGGGGGGAGGTATTTTACGCCACTCATCACTTGGCATTGCATTTGTTGGTCATTGGATTGTGAAAAAGAGAAATAAAAAGAAAAAGAGGGATGAAAACAAAATGATTGAAAAGTAGCACTAAAAAAAATAGAAAAGAAAAGAAAAGCAATAAAAAAAGAAAACAAAAACAAAAACAAAAAGAGAATGTCTAGTTTAGTGACTTTATGTTCTTGGTTAGTTGATGAGTCTCTAAATTACTATGTATTAAGGGTCAATATGAGCATGAAATTAATTAAAAGTAATTAAAAATAATGAGAATTATAATTAAATTATTATTTTATTTTCAAAAATATTCTCATAAGATTTTTTATATTTTGCAGTAAATTTCAACTTAATAAAGAGATAAATTTGAGAGATCAAGTAAAGTTGCTTTGGATTTCTGAATCATTCAAGATCTTATCAAATCTTCGTTTAAATATTTTTAAGGAAAGCTTTCCATTAAATAAAAGGGAAAGATTTGAAGGATTGGATGAAAGATATGATTAGAGATTCTAGTGAAGATTCCATTGAAGATATTATGGAAAATTAAAAGATATGGTTTCATCCCTATAAAAAGGCATCTCTTGGAAACACAAAGACACAATTCGATAGAGGCAAGCACATTCAGAGGAAGGAGGAGAACACCGGAGTTCAGAGTTGGAGATTTCAGAGAGAGAGAGGAGCTTGAAGGAGACTGAGCAACATTGATTCTTCTTCTTCTTTATGATTTCTATTTCTTTCTTTATTTTGTTTAATCCAGCTATGTCTGGCAAGTTTTCTTAGTAGTTAGGAATATGGATCCGACGTGAATCCTTTTTTTGGTTTAATTCTTTTCATTAATAAACTGTCTCAAATTATTTGTGTTTACCTTGATTTGCATGTTTAAATTCTTGTATGATCTGGCCAATTATATAGGGATAAAGAGGGTTATGGTTCATAATAGACATATTGGAATCTTAATCTAGACAGGGGTAGAACATCAATTCTTGTTTGATCTAGACATAGGCTTGTAGGAATTACAAACTTTTGTAATTCATCGCGCTTAAGGATTAATCTAAAAGGAATTTCTAAGACATTAAGATTTCAATTGGGTTAAAGAACTAAAACATTAGGATTTAACCAATTAATTTCTAGATGATGAACTGTTTGAAATAATTGAGATAGAATATTATTGAATTGTAATTAAACCAATTAAGGGGGATCGGAGGAGAAGTAAACCTCACTGCATTTTTATTCATAATTTCAATTTAATCTTTTTAATTAATTTCTTTTACTGTCATCTATATTTAATTTTTAATTAAAAATTGGTTACCTGCGAAATTACTTTTGAATTGTCTAACTTAGATAAAAATGGTGAAAATATTGCTTGAATTTAGTCCTCATGGGAACAATGCTTTTACTTAATCATTTTTTACTTGTACGACTGGTATACTTGCCGTGTTCGCAACAAGTGTTTGGCGCCGTTGTCGGGGACTAAAAATTAATAATAGTAGTATTTGTGGAGTTTAAGATTAGACCTTTATTTTTTATTTTATTTTTTACCCTTACTGATTTTTTTTAAAAAATTCTGGTTTATGTGAGGTACAGTTGATCCAAACGACTTGCTCTACGAACTGGAAATTGAAAAGATAGCAAGGGAGAATAGAAGGCTAACTACGGAGTGAAAAGAAAAAGAAAGAGTGAACCGATCACTCTTCCAAGAAGGAACATAAACTATGGCTGAAGAAATACCACATGAGGATACCATGGAGCAATACCTCAACCCATCATTTGCACATGTCTCTTATGCAATCATCATTCCATAAATCTAGGCTAATAACTTTGAAGTTCATCCGACCTTCTTGCAGCTGTTCCAGAACAATCAATTTTCAGGAGAGGACGACTATGATCCCAATCTTCATGTGTCGGGATTTTTGGAACTATGTCGACTTCACAAGCATAATGGAGTTAGCACTAATGTTATTCGTCTGATACTTTTTCCTTTTACGTTGAAAGGAAGAGCAAAAGAATGGCTGAGGAATGAACCGGAAGGGAGCATCACTTCATGGGACGACTTGATGGTTAAATTTAGAAAAGAGTTCTTTACTCTTTCTAAATTTATGCAGAAGAAGCGAGAGATTGATCATTTCTCTCAACATGATGGTGAATCTTTTAGCGTAGCTTAGAGGAGATTCAAAGGTTTATTGACAGCTTTCCCACAATATGTTCTTCAAGCAGGAGATAAAGTGGGGCTCTTCTACCATGGTATATATGCCCTACTGATAGAAAATTCCTCAATGCGGCTGCTAATGGATCATTAGTTAACAAAGCTCCAGCTGCATCTCTACAACTCATTGAAGAATTAGCTGCGGAAGAGAATGAGGATATACCCAGCTCCAAAAGAAACATTATACAAGTGGATAGACTTGACATCTTGATGAGTGGTCAACATAGTTAGCAGAAGCAGATGAAATCTCTTACAAAGATAGTTGCTAAGAATCAAATCTCTGCCATCAATGTTGAGGAACTAGTAGTATGTGACATATATGCTGATGGACATTTGACTGCGAATTGCCCGTTAGCTCAACCTTCAGAAGTCAACTATATGGGAAACCTGCAAAGGAACAACTACCAAGGTAATAACAACACGGGTTGGAGGAATAACTCAGGTCTCTCTTACAATCCACAACCACAACAACCTGTTTCATCTACCAATGCTTTCATTCAAGAGACAAGATCGAACTTCAAGACTCAAGAGGCATCAATCAAGAATCAGGAGGCTTCAATTCGAAATCTTGAAACTCAAATTGGACAGCTGGCCAAGAAATTGAATGAAAGAACTTTGGGGACAATGTCTAGTGACACTGTAGTTAATGCAAGAGAAACTGTAATGCAATCACCACTCGAAGTGGGAAGGTGATTGAACCTCAAGATAAGCCAGCCAAGGTAGCAAAGGAAGCACCAAAAGAGGAGGAAACAAAAGAGGAAGAGACAAAAGAGGATAGTACTAAGAAAGAAAAGGCTCCTAATTATGACGATGTAACCTACTTTGGAGGAGCAATCAATCGTAGTAAGAAAACTACAAAGAAACTTCCATCAGGATTCAGTCAACCATATCCTTATGCAAAAGCTCTATACCCTCTTCGGCAAAAGCAAGATAAAGAGAAGCAGCAATACTTGAAGTTTATGGAGATGTTTAAAAAGCTGCAAATTAACATTCCATTCTCTGAAGCTCTGGAGAACATGCCTCTTTATGAAAAATTCATGAAGGGTCTCTTGTCAAACATGCATAAGCTCAGAGAGATGGAAACAGTAGCTTTAACTAAAGAGAGTAGTGTTGTGATCAAAAAGGGGTTGCCGTCTAAAGTCAAAGACCCAGGGAGATTTAGTATCCCTTGTACAATCGGGAATGTTAAAGTAGGAAGAGCTCTATGTGATATGGGAGCCAGTGTCAACTTGATGCCTCTTTCTTTTGCACGATCTTTGGGGATAACGGAGATGAAATCTACCTTGATGTCTCTCCAATTTGCTGATATATCCATCAAAAGGCCGGAATGAGTGCTAGAAGATGTCCTTGTAAAGGTAAATGATTATATATTTCCAGCTAATTTTGTTGTGCTTAATATGGAGGAAGATGACTACATGCCTCTCATCTTAGGAATACCATTCTTAGCAACTGCTAGGACACTGATTGATGTGGAGCAAGGACAGATGATCTTTAGAGTTATGGTGGTGAATTCAAAATGAATGTTTTCGAGGCCATGAAGCATCTTGAAGATAAAGAAGATTGCTTTCAGATCGATGTAATAGAATAAGCAGTTTCAGAGAAAATCCTTGAAAAAGCAAATCCTCCCACTATTGAAGATCAGTTTGCAGACATTTTGCACTCCTCAGAGCAACTGAATGATGATCAACTTACTGAGACATATAAAGCCATCGATTCAACTAAAGTTTCAAATGCACGGAAAGAAGAGCTAGTTGAATTGATCAGGAAACCTGAAGGTCAAGTTTACTGCATTGTTGAAAAGAATGTTGAGGAAAGAAACAAGAAGAAAATTCATCAGAAGTATGAGGAACGCAAGCCAAAAGTTAAGATGGAAAAATCCATAAGCAAGGGAAAGCATGTGAAGACTAAATTTAGAGCTCCTGAGGCAACTACTTCTCATTCACCTGCGTAGGAGTTTTATGGAAGAACACAATATTGGATCAAGAAGACTGGTTCATCAATGATAGCGTGCTTCCAACCACCATAAACATGAGGGGTACGTCAGGCTTGTGACGTTAAACAAGCGCTACTTGGGAGACAACCCAATAAGTTTTTCAATTTTTTTTAAAAAGTATATAATTTAATTTAATTTAATTTTTATTTTTATTTTTATTTTATTTTATATTTTTTAATTTGATTAAGAGATGGTGTATTTTAAAATGGTTGTTAAAATTTTAGTTGAGTGGAAAATTTATGAAAAAAGTAAATGAATCTGCGGTTCGTACGCCAATTTGGCGTACGATATGCCACTTGGAAGTGGGTACTGAGTAAGTTCTGTTCTTATCTGTGCTTATTTTGTGGAGATGCCACTTGGAGATGGTATACTACTTGACAGGTAAGTTCCGTGTTCTCAGGGTTAATCCCCATTTGTTCCACCATTTTCCAAGAAGGGGATGGTAGTTTTATATGGTATCTGTGCTTATCTATTATTTGAGATGATGAAATGATACACTATTATATATGTATGTTATGTGGTGTATTACACACAATATGGTAACCCCTGAGTGTAGTGTGGAGTTGCACAAGATGGTAATCCCTGAGTGTGGGTATAAGGTAGATGTCTTATGCTTCTTATGCGTGTAGTAGACGTGCGTAAACCATGGCGTTCTCTGGCCAGTAGACTTGTTAGCAACCATGCATGATATATATATATATATATATATATATATGTTGCTGCATCATGTGATTATGCTATTATTATTGAACTGTTATATTGAATTGTTATATTTGAACTGTTATACCAAAGTGAGCTTAGGGCGGAGGAACTCTTCGAGAACCTTTGCTTACTGAGATTTCTTTTTAGAGATCTCACCCCGTGTGGGGCACATTTTAAAGTACAGATGTCCATGAGATGGATGCTTCCCGAGGCAAGAGGCCGGAACAGAGTTGATTTATATGCATGCTTTATTTATATCATTTGGACATGATTATTGTATATGAGATATGACTATTATGCTTATGTTATGTCTGTTGTGAGCATGGGGGTTGTCCATGCCTTATTTGATATTGTTATTTCGTTGGACATGTATGTTTTGTTTACGCCATGAGATATGGACGTTGGTCATGACTACGCGATGTAGCTTCATGACTTAGTATTTATCTTGATATTGAGGCATTTCAGAATTTATTTTGTGGTTTTGCAATTACATAAGGATATAGATGGACTTTATATTGTTATGTTAATAAGGAAAAAGTAATCTGGCATCTCTAATAACTGATTTTATTTTAGCTTCCGCATTTAATTGAGTTGCGCTTAATACCGTAATATGATAACAATCCGGGTATACACAGGGCGTTACACAAAACGAAATTTGAAGTGGATAGGCGATTTTCTAAAAATGTGATGAATAATGATTTTTAGCAGATAAAATACCATTGTATAATTTTACTAAGAAACTCAGAAATAAGATTATTGTTCTAGGATTTGATATATGTTGAAAGAGGTAATTAGAATTAAGAAAAATAATTATTGCAACTATTTGGTGAATTTTGGTGGTTTTTGATATGATTAGTGTGAGTGTAGGGTGTAAGAACCTGCACCGTTAATTAAGGTATTTAACTAATTAATTATGCAAAATAGGAAATGATTCCATAATTGACCTTAATAATTATTTATGAGGCTTAGTAATCGTAATAAGTGATTAAGAATGCTGAAAGTCACTTTTCGGAAGAAAGGTGCAGATACCGGTTCTGCTAGTCGGTATAAATGCGTGCCGAAAAAGTATCCCGGAAAAGTAATGTAAGTGCATGATAATTACTAGAATGATATGTAGGACTTGTAAAACGAGTTTCAAGTCCAGATAATGAGAACTGGTGCTGGAAACCGGTACTGGCTTGAAAAAGCGCGTACCGGAAAAGTGCTCAGAAAATTATAAGAAAAATATGATAAATCTTAGAAAATTATGTAGTTTCATAATCCAAAGTTTGGGATTAAAATGCTAAGCGTAGCAATTAAAGTTAATACTGTGTGTTAATTGGGTAAGTGGCTATAAATACCCTTGTTAAGGGCACAAAGCCCTAGGTTTTCTGTTGCTACGTGAATGCTGGAGTGGCTGGTCAGTTGCTACTGTTCCATTGAGCTTTCTTCACCATTTTGGAGATCAAGTGCCAATTTTGCTTGGTTTCTTCACCTCCAAACACTTGAGCCTTGTGTGAGTGGTCATTGTGAGTGTGAAAGGAGCACCTTTTCTGAGTTGTGGTGGTTGTGGGGGCTGAGGTGTTTTCTGGTTTGGTGGCATTCTTGTTGAGGAGTGTTGTGCTTGGCTTGTGAGGCTTCAAGGAGCTTCATTTGTGAAGAAAGATCCTTGCTTGGGTGGTATTTTCGTACACCCTTGAAGTCAGCACCTTGGGAGCTGATTGTGAGCTCCAAGAGCACCTCCAACCTCTGTCTTGAGCTTTGGTAAGCCTTGTCACCTTTGGTCTTGAGTCTTTGAACTTAAAAATGAAAGCTTGATGCATGTTAAGGCTTAAAGATGATAACTTGTTGTGGGGTAATGTTGAACACACCTAGAAATGCATGTTTAGGTGTTTAAAATTGGTAAAAACCCAACCTTGGAAGGATATTTTCACGAAAATGCAGAAACTGCATTCTGTCGTGAAATATCTGGATATCGGCCCGTGGAATATCCGGATATGGGATATCCGGATATGATATCCGGATATGTGTATTCGGATATGGAGTTTTGGGATATCTGGATACTAGATATCCGGATATGGGATTTTGGATATCCGGATATTGCATATCCGGATATGTCCAGTGAGATATCCGGATAATGCATATCCGGATATGGTCCCGAGGAATATCCGGATATTCTGGGATTTCGTAGAACAGTAGCTGTGCTGTGTGTGCAGTAGGCTATTGGGGGTTTGTGGACCCTAGATTGATGAAGTTGAACTTCTGTATTTAATGGACTAAGCCAGAATCATGGGATTAAGGACTTGTGGCTTTGTTAGAAGCCTTAAGACTTGAAAACGTAATGAAAAGGCGTTGTCTTAATTTTGTATGCTTGTAGTGCATATTGTTGATGTATTGTTGGTCCATAACAGATTGTGCATCTGCTGTGTTTGGACTTTGAGCTGTGGACTCTTGGCTTTTGGAGTTAGCTTGCAAGGTAAGCTTTCGTGTCCTCGATTTAGCCATGTTGGGGTTCCACCATGTCCCATGGGGGTATGGTTTATGCATGTTGTGTACATGCTTTTGAATATTTGATATGTTGATTGAACTTTACATGTAATGGCTTTTAATATGCATGTGTTGTTTCATCTTGACGGGAAGCCTGAGTATGTAGTGCCATACAAGACGGTGTACCGGGGTGAATGCAAGTGGTACTTGCACGGTGTGTAGGTGATAGACGTATACCTGCACTGTCTCTGGCCAGTAGATTAGTATTGACACACATGACATGATTATCTGCTGCATTGCATTGTTTTTGAAATGATAAATGATGAACTGCTTTTGAACTTATATTGCACATGTAAGTGAGCTTGGGGTGGAAGATCCTTGAGGACTCAATGACTTACTGAGATTTCTAGATTAGAGATCTTACCCCACGTTTGGGGAATGCTTATTCAGGATCAGGTAGTATGGGTACTGATGCCTCAGGCGGCGGGAGGCCGGAGCTTAGCTGATTTTGTTGTTTCTGCTTATTTGTTAGCATGACTGGATTTGGATGCTGTTAATGTCTTCCGCTATTTATGATGTGTTGTTGTTGAGACTGATGTTGGGCATGTTGCCTTATTTGAGTGAGCATGGGGATTGTCCATGACACTCTCTGTTAGTACTTGTAGTTTGGAGTTGTATAAACTGTTAGATGGTCCGGTCTACGTTGTTGTAGTTCCGTGACTAGAGCCACATTTATATTATTTATGTTATGAGGTATTTCAGTTAGCTGTTTTATTGCAATTACATACAGGCGATGTTTTATTAATTGATTATTAAGCAAGTTGGTAATGTTAATGACATCATAATTGAAAAGAAAAAGTAATTCCGCATTTTAATTAAGCGCAGCTTAATACGATATTATGATAACATTACCGGATATATATACAGGGTGTTACATAGGGGCAAAAATGGAAGTATGCAAAAATTGCCCGGATCTTTAAAATAGTGTAGTGTGACATTATTAAATTATATTTGTGGACCTTGAATTGAGAAAAATATTTAAGTCTTGAATTATTGGAGAAATTCAAGAAGGATAACTTAGTAATTTTCAATTTAGATATTTTATAACTTTTTGTGAAAGTCAAATTTGGTGGCTAGCTTGTAAAATATCCTCTAAGTTATCTTTTTGGGTGTAAGACCACATAAGTTTTGTGCTCCCCACATGTCCATGGCCGAACCTCTATTGGTGATGAGCTTGGACTTGTAACTTAGTTTTTCACCGAACCAAGAAACTTACAACATGAAAAATGCTTAGAATCACTCAGGGATCAAAATCCCAAAAAGAATTCTTGAGAAAGTGTGTGAGTGAGGAGAAAACTCACCTTGACGGTGGTAGTTAAGCATGAAGAAATATCTTATTCCATTGGAATCTTGAAATTCATTCCTTAGGTCATTTTGAAGACTTTTCTGGTGAGAAAACCTTACTTTCATCTTGTTTTATGGTGATTTAATATTTAATTTTAATGATAGTTATAAGCTTTTTTTTTTTTGGAAATAATGATAGTTATAAGCTTGAATAGTGATGTTCAAGTGATTTTTGAACTTGATTGTAGTTGGAAAGATTGATAAGGATTAAAAATAATCTGTGGAAATATGTTCAAAATGTCATGACAACCTTTGGATTTTTGAAATTTTTAAAACATGAGGTGATGTGTTGTTGATTGAGTTGATTGGATAAGTTTAATGACTATGTTCCTTTGGAATTTATTGTTTGCATGGATAAATAAATGGTCGAAATCCAATAAAAATTTAAGTGATTTTGGTGATAACACTTAGATAAATTTTCAAGGTGAAAGATTGATGACTTGTGAAGGAAGTTAATGATGGATAATGTAATTGGATTGGTGGTTGTTTGAATCATAAATGATGAGGTTTAGTAAGAGTTTTAAGCATATGAATTGGTTGAAAAAAATTCTTTTGTTCCTTTGAAGTATACATTCAGCCATATTGAGGATTTTAGGGAAAGATAGTGTAAATTGTGTTGTGGCTTGATGGGTGTGTGAGTGTATTGGTGAATTGGTTGACGTGGTTTAACTATTGTAGGAATGATTGAATTCATAAAAAATCTTCCTTGGACTCTTTAATGATACCCTCGACCTTGTAAGCTTTAATTGGGGGAAATTGTGTAAAATTGCAATGTAAGGCAAATAAGGATTGTCATGATGTTGTGGAAGGTTAATGAAGTGATGGAATTGGTTAGTTGAAATTAAAACACCATGGAAGGTATTTGGCATTTTGCCTTTGGACTAGGTTTTTTTTTTTTTTTTGGGGGGGGGGGGGGGGCTATGTTAAGTTGTTATTTGTAACTTGTTTGACAATTGATGGTCATTATTTGTATGATCATTGTAGGTTGCCTTCCTTAGATCCAATTATAGAGGATTGAGCTTGAAACTTTTTACAGGTAAACTTTGGTGTGTCCTGGGCTAATCCTTATGTGTGCTCCTCCTCGCCCTTTGTGGTAGTGGTTGGAATTTGTGGACTGTAATGGTATGTGATATAATATGCTCATGCATTTTCACATCTTGTTTGATATATGTTTTGATATACATGTATTGTTGTGTGGAATATGTTTTGATATACCTGAATTATTGTTTGGTATATGTTTTGGGAGAAGGTTATATTTACAAACTTTTTCTTTACAAACTACTCTATGTCTAACCGATCATACTTAGTATAATTTGTAAAAAAAAAAATTATAAACAGATCATTCCCCTATGTTTTGATATACCTGCATCTCTGGCTAGTAGATAGATTTGAGGATACTTCCACTGGATAGGTTCCCGTAGGGAGTTTCAGTTGGTACGATGCCATAGTGCTGTCTTCGTTTTGGAAGCAGTACTAGGAATGTCTCGAGAGTTATATGATGGGTACCTTTAATTATTTCACATGGATATGTTCTTGGATTCAGGCCCAGTTGTGATTGATTCATTAATTAATTGATTGTTGTATGCTCTGTTATATTTGTATTATTACTGTTTGCACATTTGAGTGAATTGTTTGGATGGAGTGACCCTCCAAGACCCTTAGTTTTATGAGATTGTCAAATCTCACCCCGCGGGTTGGAGCCACGTTTCAAGTACCACTAGTGCTATTAGAGGAGCTTTGGGCAAGAAGCCCACTTAGTATAGATATGAACATATGGAGTATTTTGACATGACATGCTGATTTGTTGGATTTTAGGAGCATGTTGATATAGTTTATTTTTTGTATCATTGACTTAGTGCATGAACATTGGTCTTGTATATGATGTTGTGGATATGCTTAGGGTTGTTCATGCTTTTGTGTCTAAGTCATTCGGTTATTATGTTGACTATGTAATAGTTAAATTTGATAGTTGTTGTAGATATAATTGTATCATTGGAGGACATTGTGTATGTAAATATTGGATAATGTGTGTGAATTGTAAACAAAGTGAGTTGTGGATGATGTTTTAAGGCTTAAGAAATGATATAAATTAATGGATATTGTTGAGTTATAAGTGCACCAAGGAATGCTGATCCTTTGAAAGTCACCCTTTGGTCAATTAGGTACTCTTTTGATAAATGAGACACACTTGAGTAAAATGGGGAAAAGTTGTAAAAACAAAGAAGATCATGCAAAATTTTATAGAAAAATAATGTGATTTTATCCTAACTTTAAGAGACCATATATCTCTCAACAGCGGTCCAATTGAGGTGTACCATACCTTATTTTAGAGCTTAGGATGTCCCTATATTGTCACAACATTTGGTGTCAATTAGAGTTGTAGAAACTACCCAATTTTGGATTGAAGGTGGACTGTCCAGATTCGCGCTGTAGTGTACAGCTTTTGTATATGTTTTTGAAAAATCCTTATCTCTCTCCTTTTTTTTACCCAAATTAGGCTTATGATATTCAAAATTGAAGCTTGAGGTGCCTACTAGAACATATTAAAATTTGGTGAAAAAAAGAAAAGTAAAACACTGGAAGTTTGGAAAATAGTGAAGGATGTTAATGGACCCATTAGTGCAGAGTTAATAGTTTTGAGGAATTAACTTATGGCGAGCGTATCAGGAGTTATAGAACTCCAAACGAGGCGTGTGATACCTTATTAGAAAGCTAGAAGAGTATAGTTTAACATACCAAAAGGTGAAATTTTGTGGACATGTAGTTTATCTGCAGTTTTAGAAAAACTGAGTGTACCTCAAGTAGATAACATGTCAGATTGTGTATTTTTTCTTAATTGATTTATGGGAACCACTTATAAACTTTAAGTAGATGTTGTATGATGTTAAGCCATAATTTTTATGTTTCCACAATAATTTTGAGTTACAACCACATTTTGGTAAAATGTTTAATACGAGTGTTTTATAAATGCAAGCGTGGATTAAATTTTTTTTTCTTCGTATTTTTAAACGAACTGTTGTAATTGTAATTGTGTTTAATATCATAAATAATGATAATATAACCTGTCGCGAATGGGATGTTATACCTCACTTTATGATATACGACTTTTTGTTAGCATGGCAATCCCACATAAAATATATGCGGGATTAGTCCTCTATATATTTCGTGCAAAAATAACTGTATTAGTTTGGTCATATTTTTTATAAATATAAGGAAAACAACTTCTCCTTTCAAAGGAGAAGAGCCATCTTATGCAATAGACACAATTACTATAAAATGAGAGGTATAAACCCCATAAATATATTGTGTCCGATTTTATTTTATTTTAACCGCATTGATAGACTCACTTTATCGGTATATGGAGTTAGATAGCATTTAAAAAAAATGGTGGATATTCAGCATTCTCTATTGCCATTTGTCATATAGGAAAGTCCTTCCCTTTGTTGATGTCATGGACTAACTTTAAATAAACTCGTCTTACCTGTTTACATCAATGAGAAATAGAAAAAGATGAATTATTAGCATCAATGACTTTGTCACGTAGCTAGTTGGCCTACCAACATCTCCATGGTTTTTAATAAACAAGGTATTGTTATTTAGTAATATAAAACCATTAAGCTTTTAGATTGAATTGATTTTTTATATGGTATCAGAGTCTTGTTATTTAGTAATATAAAACCATTATTAGCATCAATGAATTACTCGTTATTTTTTTTACGGAATTTTTTAGCTAGGCTTAATGCATCATTCACCTTTCAAGTCCAATGGACTCTTTTGTGAGAGAACGTGTTTGTTCTGCCTCTGTGGCAGAGGTGTCTAGTTGTGTGCTAGTGTTTCTATGTTGGATATGATGCTCTCTAGATACCTATGAACTAAGTATCTTGGGGGTAGTAAATCACGACAAACTACACTAAGACTGTCTGAGATGGGGGTGTGCGCTGTGTTTGCATAAAATAGGTTAAAGAGAGATTAGTCATGCTTGTGATCTGTAACTCCTATTTATAGAGTTTACCTTAGAACTTGAATGATTGGGCCTCCCAAGAGCGTGGGCCTTAGCCTGGTCCACAACAGGTGTTAGAGAGATATATAAAATCATTAATATAGCCTCACTGAATAACTTAAACTTTTGGGTTGAATTGATTTTTTACCTACATAGTATCCCTATTTTTCCTACCACTAGAAATATCTATTATCATCATCATCCTTGTCAAGTTTTATTATTATCTCATCCCTCATCAACTTTGAATTTAACCTTAGGCTGCGTCAAGTGAGCGCTTAGGTTGGCATTGTTAAAAATGATTCTGACATGTTGTATCATATTGGTTTTTTTTTTCCAAGGAACTATTTACTAATTTTGTAGGATTGTATTTGATAGTGAATTTTCTTTGTTGGTCCCCTGTTCCGAATTTTCAAATTTAAAAAAAGAAAGAAGAAGAAGAGTTTATTATACTCAATTTAAAAAACCAAACAACCAAAGAATATGGCCATTTTATTTACTCACACAATCAATTCAAACGAATCTATGCATATGCATACCCAAAAAAATTTAAAATTACATGAGTTTTAGTTTTATTTCTTATATAACTCTGCCCCTTCAAAAATCTTTATTTTTTCTTGCCATTTTTTTTTTTGCTTGGGTGCCTCACCCTGTCCATATCTAATTCTCAAACAAAACAATACCAATAACAGATATAGAATTTCACATCTGAATGAAATAAAAGTATAAAACTAATCTCTAAATTGTTATTTCTAAGATAATAAAACCACAATCTTGAGTACATTGGTATATCAAGACCAGCAAAATCTAAAATATTTCACCACCACAAAATAAAGTACAAATTATATTTCTCTGCCCAGCATCACATTTTCAGAACTAGACAATGAAAAGAAGAAACGGGAAAACCCAAATGAACCATAACTCCTCAACCACCAACTCCTCAATTCCATGATATTCTTAGACTTAGCAGATAACACAGGCACAGCCATTAGGATCCTGTTCAACAGTTCTGTGATAGATATGTGGATATGGCTGTCTCATCTGATTATCATAAGCTTCATAGGCCTCAACAAGACCAGCTAATTCATCCTTTGGATCTTTTTTCCTTTCCACGTTTTTCTTTTCTTCCTCCTTCTTCTTTTCTGCTGGTCCTTTTGCTGGTCCAACTGAAAAAATTTCAGCATGACACAGTTTCCTCAATTTTTCCACCACATAAACTGGATCTATGTCTCCCATTAAAGTCATTTTATGGTCCTTCATGTCCACAGAAATTGACTCAACACCTGAAAAAATTCCCCAAATCATTCAATATTTAATAACGTACATTCTTTTCCTTTTCCCCCCTTGATTTCCTAAGCATCAAAAAGCATATAATTTATAAAAGAACGATAAGTAGATGTTGAAATTCCATACCTGAGAGGCCAGAAACTTCCTTCATGGCTTTTTTCTTCATTCTGTCATCATATAGTTCCACCTTTAGGACTACTTTCTGTCACAAATAAAATCGCATAGCTTTTAGACCCCTATAATTTTAACCATTTCTAAGCAAGAAATTTCCTAAACCAATGTTCACTTTAATATTAAAAGGAAAAAAGAGAGAGATTAAAAGCAAGCCTATGTTGTAATTTGGAGGCATCTCAAACTCTGAGTATCAAAGAGTACTCAACGAAAAATTAAAATAAGATGATAGTTGGTAAGTCAATCATGGAAACAGAAAAAAACTCATAAATTTTCAGAAATGGCTTGAATGAATTTATATGGTTCAAAGAAAACTTGAGAGAGGATACAAATTGTTACCTTCATGTTGATTAGAAGATGGGTAAGGTTGCAAAGGAAAGCTAAAAGAAGGAAGCTCTCCCTTCAAGGTATTTGTAAAAATGAAAGAAATGGTAAAATAGAGACAGATTTCAAGGCCAATTTGAAGTTGTAGTCTTTGCTACTTGAGTCAATCAGTTTCTGGTCAACGACTGAGCATGATGCACTCCGTGTTAGACGACAAAACTAGATGTGAGGTCAGACTTTACCTATTATATATAATCAAATAGAATAGGCTCGAGTTTTTTAAAGAAGCCTATTTAAAAAATAAATGATAAGTTTTTTTTACATGTCGGGTCTTTAAGCTTACAGGTCGGCCTATATCATATTATTTATTTTAAATTAAATAAAATAATATTATTCATAGTAATACCAAATAGTGATAGTTCAGTTTGTGCATGTGAGCTAAAGAGGTGGTAGAAGGACCTAGGTTTGTTCCCTCACCAATACTATCTTTGAGAGTGCCATAAGATTTGTACCAATCTCTACAATACCATCAAAATCTACATTTAGTCTTGGATGAAGAGTTATTAATGTATATTGTTCTAGCTTGAGCATTTTGCTTTTCAGGGTAAATTTGTTAATTGGATCTGATGAAATATATGTTATTTAGTTTGAGCATTTTGCTTTTGAAAGTGACTTAAATGCATATTGTGATGAGTTTTATTGTGATTCATGGTTATTTTTGGACGTTGAAATTGTGATTTTTATTTTAGCAACAAAATTTGATTATTTTGTTAAGTCGATTCATGGTTCTGCTTGTAAGTTAAAAATTAACAATCTAACGGGACAAGGCAGGCCATTTGTTTTTTTTATAAACGAGCCAAGTCAGGCTAACAGTTAAACTCGTATTAGGCTCGGGCTAGGCCAAACTAAAATTTTTGTATAGGCTTGGGTTTTTCGGGGCAAAGCTCGGCCCAGCCTAGCCCACTTTCACCCCTAGCCAAAACCCATGTTCTTAAAATCTTATTTTTTTTTATAACTTTTTCTATTTAAAGTTATTTTTATGGTAATCATAATAATTCCAGACTTGGTCTATTAATTTATATATATTAAAGGACATGATCATTTGACATCGGTGTCACATTAAAAAATTTGACACCAAATTTTAATTATTGATTTTCATCAATCTGACAGTTATAATTTATTATTAATTAATAATTAATTAATAAATATGATCCAATAAATTATAATCATTAGATTTGGTGTCAAAAATTTTAGTTTGTTATTGTTGTGAAAGTATCCTTCCACATATACTAATATTATTACTGTAGACTTATTTAAAAGATTTGATCTAATAATTACAAAATTAAATCAATCTATTTATAAAAAACTTAATCAAACTTAAACCATTCCCATTCTGGATATTTGAACTGCATACATTAATCACGTTCCTTAGTGTTTTGGTATCTGTAACACCCCGTAGTACTCCGGTTGTTAACAACAATGATATTATAGCGTACACAGCGGAAGATTTTATTTAAAGATTAATAAAACGTCTCGTAAAAATACGAATAAACTTTTTCCAAAATATTTTCTGAAAACATTTCTAAAAACGTTCACATGAAATTCTGCGAAAGCGTATATCTAAACATACAACTGCTAATTAATCCCATTAGCCAGTATTGGTGGCTATTGACTATCCGGATATGACAACAAGTGTCATTCCTGCCAGAGTCCCACGGACAACATAACAAATGTTTAACAGATAACTAGGAGATAAGAATCTAACACACAATTACACCTGGTAGACATAGTTATATAACAGACAGCTTGCAAGTCTCACATGGATCCCCATCTAGGGTCAGTACATACATAATGGCTCTCTGCTCAAATTAATAAATCCATACACCATGTCTATATGTCCTCGTCATATGCATCTAACATAACTTGTAACAATTACAAACATAATCTAGAAGCTCAATTAATAACAATCCTGAGCATTATTACATACAGGACATAGTCTCAAAATAAACTAACTAGGCATGTCAAAATACTACACATGCCACATAACAACATAAAATAAACAGCAACCATAATCCACTAATCCGTAGCTGGGCCCTTGCCCTTAGACTGCACACTGCTACCATGGGTACCTGAAATGATTTCCCCAAAAAAGAGTGAGATAACAACATCTTAGTAAGCTCAAGGTTCTTAGAGGACCCTCTAATCCCCTGAGTCCACTTCCTTCATGACAAGTCAGATATAAAGCATATAATACATGCATGCAACATAAACATAGCATCATCATATCATCCTTGTGTAACCCCAGGGTCAAACCTATAGAAGGTTACACATGTGTGACTCTAGGGTCAAGCCATAGACAGTCAACACAACCTCAGTATGAAATAGCTCCCAGAGTCAAGTCATAGGCAGCCTACATACCATGATCACTGGCCAAGATTCTCATAACATATATCATCAGTGCATCATCATAACATTTATATGAATGTGAATGAATGCACATATACGTTATGGTTTTCCTATAACTGTACACGCTTCTGTTTTCTAGTCACTGTGTGCAACCCACTTGTTATAAAATTCTCATCTTTTAGTATATTAATCTAGACTCAATTACCTTATCAACAAGGTATCACATGCCTCATTTGGAGTTTTCTAGCTCCGGTTATCACCGTTTGAAGTTGGACAAGCAAAACTGTCTGCCAACCCCAAACATCCCTCACCATTTCTGAGATTCTGGAAAATAGAATAAACCAATTTCTCTCAAATTTTTATACATAAAAATAGACACCTTAATATTTAATTTGATATATCATGAGCCTACTTTTAGTAAGAAATGAGGGAGAAAAAATTCGTGGAAGATGCAGCCACGTACAGCCCCTGCAGCCCCTGCACATGGCCTCCCTGGGCAGTCTCCACTCAATCGGACCTACAGAATTCTACACATCTTCAAATAGTACCAAATTTTGACACCATATAGATGACATCTCAAGCTTAAAAATGATGTTTGGCACATCCCTATTGGACCTCTGTGGAGGGAGATATGATCTCCCAAAGTTAGCCTAAAAACTGGTCATTTAACCCCAAGTGTGTTTAATTAGCATATCCTAATTATCTTTGGTTAGGAACTCTAAGTCACTTTAATTTTAGGATTTTTCTATTATTAGGTCACTTATACATTCTCACATAGTCACATTAGGTCTTAGTTCATTAGGTTCACTAATTACATAATTAGTGCTTCTAAACCCTCATTAGGTCCATTTTAGGGTTTTTGTAGTTAATTAATCCATTATGCATGATCCACCTCACTTTGACCCTTGATTAGTATCCTAATTAGGTCTTGAACCAATTTTTACATACTAACCCTAATTGATCCCTAATTGGCTGAATTGTTTAGGTGCTATAAACAAGGTTTTTAGCTTGTCTACTTCACCATTTCTTTAATTAATTAAGTCCTACACTTAATTAGTCCACTAATTCACTGTTTAATTAAATTCTAAACATAAAATCCTAATTATACTCATTAGGGCAGATTTGACATGATAGTGTCATTAGGGTTTAAATTCTATCCTTAAGCAAGATTAGTGTTCTTAAGCTTAAAGGTTGCATTTTTAACATTATCATTGGTTCAACTCATGATTCTCCACACTTTCCAGCATCAAGAACTCATTTTTATCAAATTACAACATCAATCCCATAAAGAACCCATGTTGGCCAAATCATATAGGTGGGTGTGGGAGAGTTTTTTGTCACCATTTTTCCAAGTAACCATGCTTACTTCTTCAAATTAGCTCCAAGGCTTCAAGCTTCCACTTTTCTCAAACATAGATGCATCCTTTCCACCAAGAACACACCTTTAACAAAGACTCAAAGTTAGAAATCAAGAACACAACTCAAAGGTGGGATTTTTCAAGAAAAAGATTCAAGAGACTTACACTAAAACTCAAGGAAACAAGCACCAAGGAGTGTTCCTCCAAGAGAACTCAAAACAACATCTCCATGGCATGAAAATGCTCCAAAACTGCTGTTGTTTGGGGAGGGATTCACCACGAAAATTTGGCTTTCAAGAACAAAAACGATATGTTCTTGAAGAGGAGGATGAGAGGAACAAGTTTTGTGAAGGAAGTTTGGTAATTTGATAAAGTTTTCATTGTGGAATCTTAGAGAGAAGGTGGAGAAAATTTGAAAACTCAAACTTAAAGAGAGGGGCTGCTGCTAGGGTGCTGATCAGAAATGAGGGGAAGGGTCCTTTATGTTTTTACGATTTATTCCATGTCATTAAGTGGCTTTCTGTCATTTAGTGACACCCGGTGTAATTTTTCTTTGAACTGTTATCAAATTTTTACCTGAAAATATCCAAGACTCTAACTTTAAGTAATTAATATTAATTTTGTCTAATTATCATGTTCATAACTTAAAAATTTGATTAGTAGATCACAGATTCACTTATAGCTGTTTAATTGCATTGTAGTATTTACCGGTGTTCTTAACTGTACCCATATTTCATAATCTTCTTAAGTTTAAGATTATTGGTCAAATTATGACTTGTTAGGCATATATTGGTATTTCTTTTCATTTTCTTATCTTTTTCCCGTTCTGGGATTCTACCGGCAGCTTCTATAGTAGTACAAAATACCCGGCAGAAGTGACTTTTTCAAAATACCCCAATATGGGTATCAAACTTCTTCAAAATAGCTCTCTAACTCTAATTTGCTAACTTGTAGTTATTCTACTGACTGTTACTGCGTCAGCATTCAAAAATAACAGATGAAAATCCACCTGTGTAAAGTACCATAAATATGGATATCAAAATTCTTAGAATTTCATCCTTATTCCATTTATGACTCTAAGGTCTTCCTAATGATCCTCTAATTTCGAAATTATGAAATTAAGGTTATTATAATATCACTACATGCTACAAAAATTATCACTAATGACTTCAAGAATGATGTGTCATAACATATCACAACTCCTGCACTTAAAGTTCATGTATCATTATATACTAAATTAAAATATATTCTTTTGAAAAAATAAACTTTATTTTTATATTTCAAAAAGTAACGCAAGACATTTTTAATTTTTTTATCAATTTTAAATTTCAATTGTTATAAATTAATTATATATTTTTAATTGCTATTTTTAAAATTAATCTGAAATAATTATTTGTATTTTATTTATAGCGTTTAGATTTCTTTGTGTTTGATCCTAGCGGATCAGGTATGTCCACTTTGGATCACTATTGGAGCTATATACTCGCAGGTATCTATTAGAGAGATTTCACAAAAGTTTATGATCATTGTGCACTAATAAGAAAGTGGCATTGCCTGATGGTGGGGGTGTGCACCATGATAGCTGAAGTCAAATAGGCAAAAAAATGTGTACTTGATGGCTTTAATCACTATTTACGGTGATAATCTTGTTGGGCTTGGGCCTGAATTATCCTGGGATTTTATAAGATATGTTGCACCGACACTGACACATGACACGTGATACGACACGACACTCCGATACGTTAATTTTAAGAAATGTTAAATTTTGACATATTAGGACACGTTTTGATATTATATAATATTTTTAATTTATGTAGTGTATATTATATTTAATATTCAATAATTTAACAAAAAAAAAAACTAAACTTATAATACCCATCAATTTTGCAAAGAAACATAAGATATCCCAAATATTTTTATTAAACTCAATAAAATAATAATCGTAATGCAACGAATCTAATAGTTAGAACTCAAAATGCAACACAATGTAACCTTTGAACCTTTTTTGGATCTTTACAATAAGTATTGAAGTGTCGAAAAGTGTCAGACACGACATATTAGAAATTTTGAAGTATCGGTGCTTTATAGCTTATAACGACTTATCTTATAGTTAGGATAAGAATCTTATTTTTTTTTTATCTTCTATTAGTTAAGCTGTTGATCTGCTACATATTGTTGGGATATGGGCGTATTAATTAGATACATAATAGTTGTCCCTTAGCTATGTAGTTCCAGCGTTTCACGATTATAATTTATTATAAATTAATAATTAATTAATAAGTGTATTTTAATAAATTATAATTGTTAGATCTACTGAAATTAACAGTTAAGATTTGGTGTCAAAAATTTTAGTTTGATATTGGTGTGAAAGTATCCTTCCACATATATTAATATTATTACTGTAGACTTATTTAAAAGACTTGATCTAATAATTACAAATTTAAATCAATCTATTTATAAAAAACTTAATCTAACCTAAACCATTTCCGTTCTGGATATTTGAACTGCATACATTAATCACGTTCCTTAGTGTTTTGGTATCGCTACATGCTACAAAACTTATCACTAATGACTTCAAGAATGATGTGTCATAACAAATCACAACGCCTGCACTTAAAGTTCATGTATCATTATTCTTTTGAAAAAATAAACTTTTTTTTATATTTTAAAAAATAACGCAAGATATTCTTAATTTTAAATTTCAATTCTTATAAATTAATTTTCTATATTTTTAATTACTATTTTTAAAATTAATCTGAAATAATTATTTGTATTTTATTTATAGCTTTTAGATTTCTTTAGGATCAGGTATTAATCCGAAGGGTGGTGGATCACTATTGATCTGTATACCCGTGGGTATCTATGAGAGTGATTTTGCAAAGGTTTATAATCATTGTGCACTAATAAGAAAGTGGCATTGCGAGACGGTGGGGGTGTGCACCATGATAGATGAAGTCAAATAGGCAAAAAAGTGTGTACCTGATTGTTATAACTCCCTATTTACGGTGATTATCTTGTTGGGTTGGGCCTTAATTATCCTAGAATTGTTATGAGGACTTATCTTGTTGTTAGGATAAGAATCCTACCTCTTTATCCTCTTTTGGGATATGGGCCTATTAATTAGATACATAAAGTTGCCCTTTAGCTTTGCAGTTCAAGCGTTTGGGCTGCTGACATGCGAGGACGTATTAGCAATCCCGGTTGGGCTGGGTTGATTTCTGAATTCCACACTTGCTGTCCAACTTATCTTGAGGATGATTTATAAGGGCAAAGCCCGAGCTGATGTACATTCCGTACGTAGGTCGGCCTGGATGCTCTAAGCCGAGCCTTGAAGCTGTCCTTGAGCTTTCCAAGAAGTCGAACTCGGTGCATTGAGTGTCCTCACAACTGGGGAAACTTTCATATTCTGCGTATAAAAGATGTTCAGAACTTCTGGTAAGGCCAAAACAAAAGGCTGTATAAACATATTCTTAAGATGATCGTGTTAACATTTTTTATCAAGGAAGAAACAAAAGAATACATATGCTAACCAAACAATCAAAACATATGTAATGGAGTCTAAACTGTTGCGTTTAAACTTTAATAAATAAAGTAATTAAAATAAAAAATTATGGGTTTATATTATGAAGAGGTGTGTCCTTAAGAATTTGTTAGTGGACAATTATTATGCTTAGAGTTACTAGGTAACCTTTTATTTGTTTTAGTCATTTGCTATTAAATAGCACTATGTAAACCGACTTGGCATATACAGTAATAGAAAGAGGTATTGATCAGAGAAAAAGAACTCCTCGTGTGTGTAACTTTTGTGTGTTTGAGTGTTTGAGAGAAACACCATTAGAGGACCTGTGAATTATAAATTGGTATCAGAGGTTGAACCAATGGAGAGCAACAGTCTGCCAGTGCCCCGTCTGACAAAGATGAACTATGAAAATTGGAGCATCCAAATGAAAGCTCTTCTAAGAGCCCATGATAGTTGGGAATTGGTGCAAGATGGGTTCGTAGAACCAGAATCGATAGTAGGATATTCAGCGAATCAAATCAGACAGTTGAAGGCATCAAAGACAAAACATGCGGCAGCACTTTGTATAATGTTTCAAGCTGTTGAAGAAATTGGTGGCCGTGAGAAGATAGGAGAGGTGACAACAACAAAGGAGGCTTGGGATATTTTGGAGATGGTTTACAAAGGAGCTGATCATGTGAAGCAGGTCAGACTTCAAACTCTACGACGAGAGTTGGAAGACATGAAAATGAAGGAGACCGAAGGAGTGTCAGATTTTATCACCCGGATTCAGACTGTGGTGAATCAGCTAAAGCGGAATGGAGAGGCCCTGCTAGACTCAAGAGTGGTGGAGAAGATATTGAGATCGTTGATAGATGACTTTGAAAATGTGGTATGTGCGATTGAAGAATCTAAGGACTTGTCTACGCTCTCTGTTGATGAGCTAGCAGGTTCTCTTGAGGCGCATGAACAACGCAAGAAAAAGAAGAAGGAAGAGACACTGGAGCAAGCACTCCAGTCAAAAGCAAATATCAAGGAAGAAAAGGCGCTCTACTCTCAGAATGCCCAAGGTAGAGGTCGTGGAAGAAATGGACGAGGGAATGGCCGAGGTGGTCGTGGCCGAGGTCAGGAGACAAGACATGAGGAGAAAGCTGAGTCTAGTCATCAAAACTGGAGAGGTAGAGGACGAGGCCGAGGTGGAAGAGGCCGATGGACAAACCAATCAAATGTGGAATGTTACAAATGTGGGAAGTATGGACATTACTCAAGAGATTGCAACTCGGACAGATGCTATAACTGTGGCCGAGTTGGGCATTTTGCTAAAGATTGCTGTGATGAGAAAAAGTTTGACGAGACTTCAAACTTCGCTGCAGAAGGAGAAACAAGATATGGAGGAGTTCTTATGCTAGCCCATGGTGAAACAAGTTCAAAGAATGAGACAAAGTGGTACCTGGACTCTGGTGCCAGTAACCACATGTGTGGTCACAAACATTTATTTAAAGAATTAAGAATGTTGGAAGCAAAGCATGTGTCTTTCGGAGATGCATCGAAGATAGATGTAAAAGGCCGAGGTACGATCTGTTTCTTGCAAAAGGACAGGCAAGTTGGTACAATTCGGGGCATGTATTACGTGCCTGAACTCAAAAGCAATATTCTGAGCATTGGACAGTTGATGGAAAAGGGCTACTCGGTTTTTGTGACAGACCGAGTTCTGCTGTTGAAAGACAAACAAGGGCGTCTGATAGCCCGAGTTCAGATGGAGAAGAATAGAACGCATAAGTTGTGCTTGAGCAGCTTGGAGGACGGCTGTTTACAAGCCGGAATCGAGGATAAGATGGAATTGTGGCATAAACGATTTGGACACCTTCATTATGGTAGTCTGACCGAGATGATGAAGAAGAACATGGTAGTGGGACTACCAAAGATTAACTCTGAAGGAAAATTTTGTGAGGACTGCGTATCACAAAATCATGTGAGGAGCCCGTTCCAAAGGATGGCGAGATACCGGACTAGGCAGCCTCTTGATTTGATCCATACCGACCTGTGTGGACCCATTACTCCGGGGTCCTTCAGTGGTAAGAAGTATTTTGTAACTTTTTTTGATGATTTTAGTCGAAAGACTTGGGTGTATTTTCTGAAGGAAAAATCTGAGGTGCTAGAGGCATTAAAAGGTTTAAAGTAATGATAAAGAGTGGTACTGGGAGGTATATCAAATCGGTTTGTTCAAACCGAGGTGGGGAGTACGTATCGACAGCTTTCAAGAAGTATTGTGAAGAACATGAGATAAGGCGGTTCCTGATCGCACCGTACTTGCCCCAGTAGAATGGAGTAGTTGAGAGAAAGAACCAGACTATCCTGGATATGGTCCGATCCATGTTGAAGACAAAGAACATGCCGAAAGAGTTTTGGGGAGAGGCCGTACAATGTGCAGTGTACTTACAGAACAGATGTGCACATCCAAGCTTGAATGACAGGACTCCGTAGGAAGTATGGAGTGGTTTGAAGCCCTCAGTGGGTCACTTTAAAGTCTTTGGGAGTGTTGCATATGCACACATACCGAATCAGCTGAGGACAAAGCTAGAAGATAAGAGCAAGAAGTTTGTGTTCATTGGTTATGACGAGAAGACTAAGGGATATAAATTGCTGGATCCTGTCAATAGAAAAGTACTGGTTAGCCGAGATGTGAAGGTGAATGAAGAAGATGCTTGGGACTGGAGTAGTCCATCCGAGGTGAATGTTGAACTCGTGAAAATGACAATTGAGGTCGGACAACCCTCGACCCGCATTCCAAAAAATTCAAATGATTCTGATAGTGAAGGAGAGTTGAGACAACCAAGGTTGAGGAGTCTACAAGATCTGTATGATTCCACCAGTGAAGCACACTTGGTATGTTTGTTGGCAGATTCTGAAGAAGTGAGTTTTGAAGAAGCAATCCGAGATGAGAAATGGAAATCAGCCATGAAGGAGGAGATTAAAGCAATAGAAAAGAACAAGACATGGGAGTTAGCCGAGCTGCCCAAAGGAAGTCGGCCCATTGGTGTGAAATGGGTGTACAGGAAGAAAATGAACGCTAAGTGGGAGATCGAAAGATATAAAGCCCGGCTGGTGGCGAAAGGGTATAAGCAGAAGGTCGGCATTGACTATAACGAGGTGTTCGCGCCCATAGCAAGAATGGAGACAATCAAGCTATTAATTTCTCAAGCAGCACTGTTTGGATGGCCGATCTATCAGATGGACGTGAAGTCGACATTCTTAAATGGAGTACTCGAGGAGGAGGTGTATCTGGAACAACCTCCGGGATTCATGAAAGCCGGACAAGAAAGAAAAGTGTTGAGACTGAAGAAAGCTTTGTATGGGTTGAAGCAGGCCCCAAGAGCCTGGAACACGAGAATTGACAATTACTTCAAGAAGGATGGACTTGAACAATGTCCGTATGAACATGCACTCTACGTAAAGAAGAAAAGAGGTAAAATTCTACTTGTTGCTCTATATGTTGATGGTCTGATTTTCCTGGGTAATGATGAAGGAATGATTCAATATTTTAAGAAGAAAATGACGAAGGAGTTCGAGATGACGGATCTCGGTCTGATGAGATACTTTCTTGGTTTGGAGGTTAGACAAGATGAATATGGGATTTTCCTCTCTCAGGAAGCCTATGCAAAAGGAATTTTAGAGAAACTCAAAATGAGTGATTGCAACCCGGTTTCAACCCCCATGGAACCCGGCGTTAAACTTTCAAGATATGATGGAGGAGAAAAGGTAGATCCGAGTGTTTATCGTAGTCTAGTTGGAAGTCTGAGGTACTTGACATGTACGAGGCCGGATCTGTGTTTGAGTGTTGGAATAATAAGCCGATTTATGGAAGAGCCGAAGTATACTCATTGGAAGGCGGGAAAGAGAATTCTAAGATATGTGAAAGGAACAATTTCTCAAGGACTTCTTTACTCAAAGTCGGACAAGTACAAGCTGACAGGCTACTCGGATAGTGATTGGTGCGGAGATGTGGATGACAGAAAGAGCACGGCTGGCTATGTATTTTTTATAGGGAATACAACGTTTACTTGGGTATCGAAGAAGGAACCCATTGTAACTCTATCTACATGCGAAGCCGAGTACGTAGCTGCTTCGTGGTGCGTGTGCCATGCATTTTGGCTGAGAAATTGATGGAGCAAGTTGGAGCAAGAGCAAGTCGATTCAACTGAGATCCGGGTTGACAACAAATCAGTGATCGAGTTAGCAAAGAACCCGGTTAACCATGAAAGAAGCAAGCATATTGATGTCAGATTCCATTTCATCTGGGATCAGGTCAAAGAAGGAAAGGTGGAGCTCAGTCATGTGGCAAGCCGAGATCAAGTTGGAGATATTTTCATGAAACTCCTGGCGACGTTGTTGTTTGAGAATTGCAAGAAGAAGATGGGAATGAAGGACGATAGAGATATTAAAGTTTAAGGGGGAGTTTTGTTGGGTTTAAACTTTAATAAATAAAGTAATTAAAATAGGAAATGAAGGGTTTATGTTATGAAGAGGTGTGTCCCTAGGAATTTGTTAGTGGACAATTATTATGCTTAGAGTTACTAGGTAACCTTTTATTTGTTTTAGTCATTTGCTATTAAATAGCACTATGTAAACCATTTCAAATTGGACTTGGCATATACAGTAATAGAAAGAGGTATTGATCAGAGAAAAAGAACTCCTCGTGTGTGTAAATTTTGTGTGTTTGAGTGTTTGAGAGAAACACCATTAGAGGACCTGTGAATTACATAAACGGCATGACTTCTTAAAATACAGTTAGAATTAAGCACAAGCCATATAAGCTCTGTTTTGTTTCCTTAACCATACCTAAAAGGCTCTCTCTCAACAATGTGGTAAAGGTGACCGGGCGCATAGAGTCTCCTTGGATCTTTGAGCATCTTCTCCTCTGGTATACATGTATCCCTCATGCACCTCAAGCACAATAGGCATGGCAAACTGCCAGCCAAAGAAATCAACTTTTTTTATCAGTACCAATTCTCATACCATGAAAACATTAAAATTACACAAACAATGATTTTCACTAAATGCTAGTATCACCTTATCAGTGAAGTCTTTTCCTATACAGTGGCGGACCCATGAATTTTATTGAGAGGGGGCGAAAAATAAAAATATATCTTCATAAATAAAAGTACTTCAAATACAATTCAGACCTAATATGCAAAAAATTGAAAAAAATCTATTACAGAAATTAAGATCATTTCACTTAACTCTTACTCTACGTGTTTTCATATTGTTATACTCATCTGTAATTGAATCCATGCTAAAACTCAAAACAATTTCTTTTTCAATGTATGTAATCAAAGAATCATCAAGAAATTGGTCTTCCATTCTATTTCGAAGCCTGGTCTTGATTATCTTCATAGCTGAGAAAGATCTTTCAGTAGTTGCTGTAGAAACTGAAAGAGTGAGTACAAGTCTAATCATTCTATCAATAAGAGGGTAAAATATAAACTTTCCAGTTCTTGCTAGCCCTTGACATAATTCTGATGTAGTTGATAAATTAATCAAATCTGGATGTTTAGGAATGTCAAAGAGTGTTGAATATTCCTTGTTTCAAAGTCTTAGCACTTGTATCTTCCACATGTACAAGACCGAAAAACCTTTCCCGTATAAAACCATCTTTATCTACGAATCGCAAAACAATAGCCATATGCTCTTTTCTAGATACATCACTAGCTTCATCAACAATAAGAAAAAACTTGGCATTGGAAATTTCATCTCGTATTGTGTTCTTTATCTTTTGAGAGAAAACATGAAGAATTTCTTTTTGAATTCGTGGAGAACTATATGATGCATTTTGAGGAGTTTTTTCTAAAACAACTGCTGCAACTTCTTGATTATAAGAAGCTAAAAACTTTATCATCTCAAGAAAATTACCCTGATTAAGTGAGTTTTCATGTTCATCATGACCTCGAAAAGCACATCCTTGAAGAGCAAGCCATCTTGTCACGTCCACAGAAACTTGTAGTCTCAAACGATTAGTTGCAATCTCCTGAGTAGTAAGTTTTTCAACCAATATCTCAATATGTTGAGATTGGTTCATAAGATCACAACTTGAACTCACAACATTTTTATGCATTGAGATAGCATTTTTCCCAACATGGCGTAGAAAAGCACAATTTTCTCCTTCATTAACCTTTTTCCAATTTCTAAATCCCTCAACAACAAATGTATTAAGTCCAACACGACCACTACCACCTAGTTTACTAAATAAATAACAAGGCAAACAAATCAAACCAAGAAGAGCAAAAATGACGTCGATTCCTCTCTGGCCCAGAAAAAGGATAATTTTGAAGCTTGCATTGAAATGGACCAAGTTTAAGATAAGCACGACGAATTTATAGGATATTTCCATATTGGTAGGCGTAGTGCATGATCTCTTTCCAGTGAAGCAAAATCAACTTTAACTACCTCTTTATTTTCAATTCTAAGAAGCTTTGAAGAAGGAGTTTCAATATTTGACAATGCAACATTAGGAGTAGATGAGGGCAAAAACTCACTATTCTTTCTCTTAAAATAAACATCAATAGTAGCACTCTTTCCCATAATAAATACCTACAATCTTTCATGTATAAAATATAAAATAAAATCGTAGTCAGCAAACAAGAAATCAAAAGTTCAAAATACATGCTTGAGTGTGAAGTTCAATACGATTCACATAAAGGATGAAATAGAAAATATCCTAAAATTCCTAAAGTTGGATGATATGCGTAGATTTCAAACTATAAAAAATAAAATAAAATAGAACAATTGTTTGATGTCTTTTATAAAATAGAACAATCAAATAGGCGTAGAGATACAAATAAAATAGAACAATTGTTTGATAGTCAGGAAACCTACAATAAAATAAAATAGACTCACCAGTACCCACCCAAAAAATAAAATAAAAAATAAAAATAACAATTGAAAAAATAACGAAAACAGGGATGATATGCTCAGATTTCAAACTATTGTTTGTTGTCTTTTATAAAAAAAATGCAGATTTCAAAATAAATGGGTTTCGACTTTCGAGACAAAACAATCAAATAGAAATAGAGATACAGATACAGATAGAGAATTTCATAAAAAAACAAAAAAATAGAGATAGAGAAAGGCCTATGGGGAGATATAATGGTGTTGGTGTCCATGGGTTGCAGATGGGTAATGAGGGTTTGTTAAAGTTGAGAGAGAGAAAAGTGGGTTGGGGAATAAAAATAGGAATAAAAAAAGATTGAGTGTACTGTGATATTGATGGGGTTATGGAGAGTAATTTTATATTATAAAATTTTTAAAACAAATAATTTAATAATATTATTCAAATTTTATTTTACATATATATATAAAAAAATTCTTGAGATTTAGGGGGGCGGTGACCCACCCTAGCCTCCCCCTGATTCCGCCTCTGTTCCTATACAAGTATACATTTTCACTAATTATGCTACTGCTTACATGCAATAACCTTCTCTAAAATAAGCACAAACTATTTTTATATAAATAAAAAATTCATAAAAATCAGGGTTATATTAGATTTTTTTATATTTTGGATAGAAAACCAGGCTTATATTAGTTACTCATACTAATATGGGGTGCGCGGAGGCAGGGAAACAATAGCGATGGTAGAGGTGGTGGTAGTGGCGATGGAGTCAATGATGATGATATGGTGGTAATGTGGTGGGGTATGTCAGAAATTTTTATATGTGGGCAATATTAATTAATTTTTTTTTTTTTTTTGTATTTCCTAAAATAATTGGGTTAATGGATATTCCCATTTAATTTATTACGATAAACATATTGTGATCATGTTGAGTTAGGCTTTTGGCATCTATTGGTATCGGGTCTAGTTTGGCAGTACAATATAGACATTAGTGTTTGATTGGGCTAATGTGATTATCCTTTCATTAGACACATTATTGATTAGAGTTTTGCTAGGTCCCCTCTCTAGCCTATTTGTATTGGAACTAAGCTCCATGAGCCATCATGCTCCCGTCGTAAAAAGGCTTCCATTTCGAAATAGGCGATAGAGAAAAAGATCATAGCAAGAAGAACATCTCATAGTTTATTTAGTAGATCTGATGGCCCAAGCAGGTATTCCTTATTCTAGAATTATTATTATGTGTGGTGTTTTATATGTCATATATGTATCGATCATGTTGAGGTATCATCATAAACAATTTATTACATTTGGTATCAGAGCAAATATTGTATGAATAAGACCCATAATTTTTCTTATAATTCAAAATTTGCATAGAGAACCCAAAGTTCCTAATAAAATTTCTTTTGGAATATTTTGCCATTGATCAAGGAAACCTTTGGGTTTTTTTTGTTCCCTTGTTATCTTCCCATTGTTTCATGTTATTTTATAACACAAAATCACATTAATTTTGTGCGAAGAAAAATCACGAAACACAAAAATCCGATGTTTAAAAGGAATGTTACTTTTCGTCACTTTTAAAAAGGTCCCTAAAAAGGATGTGTCAATTTGATTGTTTAAAACAAATAAGTACTGTGTCAATAACTTTGTCTTGTCATTTTTTTGTGATCTCGTGAAATATGCCAAGCAGATTTTTATGTATTTCGCATTGTTCTAATGTTTTCGTTTTCACGTTAACATTTTTATGGTTATTGTTATTTTTGTGTTAAATGCTTATGAGTTATAAGTGATTTGAAATCCAAATAAAAAAATGCATGATATGGATTATTTGTAGAGTTCCACTTGTGACGTGAGGAGGGTGAGGAAGAGTGTGCAACTGTGGCATTTCACAATTTTGTTTTACTGAAATTTTACTTTTGGTGAATAGTTTCAGAAGCATGAAGTTACTTTGTTTTTTGGTAAATAGTTTCAAAAACATGAAGTTCACATTTTCGTGCTTCTTAGTTGATATTTTCTTTTTTAATTTATGATTCATTATTACCACTATTGATATAATTATCATGTTGGTGTGATTTCTGTTTCACTGTTAGCAACATGTACTTTTATTAATGTTATTCTAATTTTTCTATGACACTATCGAAATTGGTTCCCACTTTGCTAGGCTTTAACAATTGTTTATTGTTATCAATTGTGTGTGTGACACTAATTCCATGTGAATGGTTTCACTTTTGTTTCAAGTGTAGGTCTCACATTTCAATGGTATTATATTTTGTATGATACTGTATATAAATTTTTTAATTAATTCCATTTTTGTATCCTTGCTGACATATTCTTGAGAGTTGAATTAAGCATGATCTTTTGGATTTTGAAATTAGTGTTTTTCGATAATTTAAGTAGTGATTTTCCCACTAATACATTGTGTTTTATTTTTAGTGTGTTAAACCATAGGTTTTGGACACTATGCATTTGAAGTTTTGATGATTATGAAGCACCAACAAACTCAACATAGATGCACAACTTTGAAAGCAATGCAACAAGTCCCAAATAGCACTAGAAGACCAAGGCAACTTGCAAAAGTGGAAGATTATCTTAGATATGCAAAGTCAACACCAAAGTAAAATATTCAAGTGAAGAAAAGAACTAGAAGACTCAAATGATGAAGAACTTGAAGATAAATTAAGACTTATGTTTTTATTATGCATCATGTACTTTAGAGTCTTAGGATGTATGAAGTTGAGTTTATTGAGCCATATATCTCTAGTTTGCATTTAGAAGCATAAACTCATGCATACAAGTCTCACTCACATGGAACACTGATATATTGATGCTAGAAGCATGCATTCATGTGTGATAAGTGAGAAAGAATCAATTAGAAGTTAATTGGAACAAAATCGGATAAGTTTTGGGTTAATGTCACCAAATATCCGGATATGGATATTGGATATCTGGATATTGAATATCCGGATATGATATCTGGATATCAAACCCAGAATATCCGGATATTGAGTTTCACATATCTGGATATTTGTCGGGAATCACGTGATAATTTTTAAATCCGAATCAAATATTTTTATATCTTCTAAAAACTAACTTAGACTATTATATAAGCATATTCAAGGTTCATAAACATAAGAGAGCATAAGAATATATGCATTAGAGCAAGAAACACCTAAGAACAAGGATCATGCCACATTTTGATATCTAGAGAGAGAAAGCTCTTTAATCTTCTTCTTCTGTTTTCTTCTAATTTTATGTAATTCTGGACGTAGGGAGGTTACTCTACATGTTATAGAAAAATTGAGTGATTGTGATTGATTTGTGTACGAGTGGAATGATCCCATGAGGGTTCAGGATAAGCATGATCTAGGGAGATCGCGGGTCTTGTAAAATTTCTCTTGTAAAACGGTTTCTTCAAGCACCGATTGGAAGCTTGATGATAGTGGAACGATCGATGGTGGTCTAGATGTAGCTATAAAGTGATTGGAGAGTGAACCAGGATAAATCCTGGTGTTATTTTTTCTTTTCCCTATCATTTTTATTTTCCGCAGCATATGTAACTCTTTTTGATTCATTATTTTTTATGTTTTGAATCTGTTTAAGTGTTGGAAAAATTCACTCTTGCAAGTGTCCTTGAAAAAAGGGTTTTGTTTTTCTTTGTTTCTTTTCGAAAAAGTTTAAAACACAATTCACCCCCTATCTTGTGTTATTATTCAGCCATTCTTTCTTTACGATTGGCCTTAGAGCTTAGGTTTAACCACCTAGAGATAAAGATCCATAATAATGGCTAGTGTAGCACCTCACATATTTAAAATACATATTAAATAGTGAATTGAGGGTTACGGGATATGTTTAGTGAAAATCCTAAGTTCTCGGTCAAAATACGTACGAAAGGTAAAACGATAAATCAACAAATGCGTAACTTTAAATTGTAAAATGATAGAATTAGGCCTCAATTGATGAAAATAATACTAGAAAAGGATTCAAAACGAAAAATTGAGTGCTTTAGCAAGTTTCTAGAAAATTGATGAGTAGTGTTTTTATCGAATGAAATACTGCGGTACAGTTGAACCGAAAAATGCGCGAAATGAGAATAGTGCTCTAAGATTGAGTATATGTTAGAAAAGGTACTTAGAACCAATAAATATGATTATTGGTATAATTTGATGAATTTTAGGGTTTTGGAAAAATATGCCTACGGTGTACAAATAGGAGTAAAACAATAATTTCACCAAATTACCAGAAAACTCCGGATTCATCTGTTCAAAGGTAATTATAGGACTATGGTGAATGTTAAATTTTGTATTTAATGGATAGTTCATAAATTAATTGGAGATTAGTGTGGTAAGTGGATGGTTTGAATTATTTTAAATTGAGTGTGGTGGAATGTGGGACCCACCCCACTTGAATCATTTAAGACACATGTGTCCTACACTATTCACCATCTTCCTCACCTCTCTCTCTCCTCAAACCTGCGACCTTCATCTTCAAAGGGGGCAAGATTTTTGATTCCATTTCTTTCATCCAAACATTTAACAATCTACATGAAACTTCATCCAAATCATCCAATGAACAACTTTCATGTTGTGTATTTCTCTTGAAAACCATTGTGTGAGCAGATCCTTGGCTCATAAGGGGGACAGGTTTGGAGGTTGATGTGTGTAACACCTCGTATGCATCTGGATTGTTATCATATTACGGTATTAAGCGCAGCTCAATTAAATGTGGAAGCTAAATAAACTCAATTATCAAACATGCAAGATTACTTTTTCTTTATTAACATAGCAACATAAGAGTTTATCTATATCCTTATGTAATTGCAAAATCACAATAAATAATCCTGAAATGCCTCAATATTTATATATATATAGGGGTTTACATTTTTGCAGCTGTTGTACGTGCATCAATCAAATACTTGCCATATATATACATGAAAGCATTAAATGCGGGAAATCATAACCATACAAAAGATGAAAGCATTAAATGTGGGGAATCGTAACCATACACCTGTTGTTGTTGTACGTAAAGCGGCTGCAGAAATGATTTTACCATATATATATCAATAAAATACTAAGTCATGAAACTACCATACGTAGTCATGACAAATGTCCATAACTCATGGTGTACCCAATATAACATGTCCAGCAAAATAACCAATATTCGAAAAGGCATACACAACCCTCGTGCTCACAAAATAATTAAAACATACATAGTATGGTAAAAGCATAAAGTCATAATAATCATATCTCGGCACAATAATCATATACATAATCATATACATAATAATCTTGATAAAACATGCATCTCAAATAAGCTCTACTCCGACCTCTTTCATCGAGAAACATCCATCTCATGGATATCCGCACCTGAAAATGTGCCCTGTAATGGGTGAGATCTCTAACATAAATCTCAGTAAACAAGGGTTCTCGAAGAGTTTCTCCGCCCCAAGCTCACTTCGGTATAACAGTTTAAAAATAACAGATTAACAATAATAATCCAAGTGATGCAACAATATATATATATATATATATATATATATATATATATATATATATATATATCATACACGTGTGCTAACAAGTTTACTGTCCAAAGAATGCATGATTTACGCACGTCTGCTACACGCATAAAGCATAGGGCACCTACCCTATACCTGTATTCAGTGAATACCACTCTTGTGTAGCTCCACACTACACTTAAGTATTACCATCTTGTGTATAATACACCACATAATATACATATGTAAGAGTGCATCATTTCATCATCTCAATTAACAGATAGGCATATATACCACATAAAACTACCATCCTCCTCTTGGAAAATGGTGGAACAAATGGAGATTAACCTTGAGAAGACGAAACTTACCTGCTAAGTAGTATAATCATGCTTGAAATCTAAACAGCAGCTCACAGATCACTAAACAGCATAATCAAGTCTGTTTTATATCAAAAATATCATTAATATTTGTAAGAACTCGCACCGTTAATTTAGGAAATTGAATAAATTAATTATGAGATTAATGAAATAATTCCATAATTGACCCTAATAATTATGAGAAAGCTTAAATAATTATAGTAAGTGTTTAATAATGTTGAATGTCGCTTTACTGACGAAAAGTGCAGATATCGGTTCTACCTCACGGTATAAATGCGTACCGATGAAGTATCTCGAAAAATTATGAAAAGTTTGTATATGTTACTAGAATAATATATAGGACTAGTATAACAAGTTTGGAGTCAAAATAATGAGAACTGGTGTAAGAACTGATACTAGTTACGTAAAAGAGCGTACCGGAAAAATGCTGCAAAAAATAAAATAAAAATATGAAAAATCTTAGAAAAATGACTAGGTTTAGAATCCTAAGTTTGGGATTAAAATGCTAAGCGTAGTTATTAGTGCTAAGACAGTGTGTTTAAAATTAAACGGGCTATAAATACACCCTTGCACACAACCCTAGGCTGATACTCAGCCATTTCTACGTGAGTTGCTAGCTTTGGCTGCTGCCATTCTCCTTCTTCACCATTTCTTAACCTTTTTCTTCCTTGAAACCTCCAAGTGATCACCTTTGGTTAATGTTCTTCACCTAAACACTTGGGTGTGTGATTTGTGAGGGAAAAAAGGGTCTCATTCTGAGTTGTGGCTGTTGTGAGAGGGGTTTAGGGTGCTGACTTTCTTGTTGGTGAAGTGTGAGCATTTGCCTTTGTAAGAACCCGCACCTTTAATTAAGGAAGTTAATTAATTAATAATGAGAAATTAGGAAATAATTCAATAATTGACCCTAATAATTATTATAAGGCTTTAATAATTATGGTAAGTAATTAATAATGCTGAAAGTCGCTTTTCTAACGAAAAGAGCATATACCGGTTCTGCTACTCAGTATAAATGCGTACCGGTGAAGTATCCTGAAAAATTACGAAAAGTGTGTATATGTCACTAGAATAATATATAGGACTTGTAGAACAAGTTTCAAGTTAAAATAATATATAGGACTATGGAAAAGCGCGTACCGGAAAGGTTCTGCGAAAAATAAAATAAAAATATGATAAATCTTAGAAAAATGAGTAGGTTCAGAATCCTAAGTTTGGGATTAAATTGCTAAGCGTAGCAATTAGCGCTAATACAGTGCAATTAAGTTTAAACCGACTATAAATATGAATTTTGCACAAAACCCTAGGCACTTTGCTATTTCTACGTGACCTTGGAGGCTGACCAGCCTTTGTGCACTATTCCATTGCCTTCCCTTCCCCATTTCTTGAGCCTTGAGACCCTTTCCTTCATGAAATCTTCTCCAAAACTCTTGGTGTGAGTGAGGATTACCATTGGGGGTGAGTGTGGGTCTTGTTTCTGAACCTTGGGTCTCTGTTTGGAGAGTTTAAGGTGCTGAGTTTCTGAGTTGTGAGGGTGAAGCCATTGTTATGGCATTTTGAGATCCAAGAAGTGATCTTTGGTGAGAAAGAACCAACCTTTGGTGTGCCATTTTTGTACCTTTGAGAAGTCAGAACTTGAGGAGCTGATTGGTGAGCTCCAAGAGCCTTTGTACCTCTGTTTTGAGCTTGGGTAAGTTCATCCACCTTTGATCATGAGTTTTAATGGTTAAAAGTAAATTCCTTGCATGTTTAATGAGTTGTTTAAGTAACCAACTGGTATATGAACCTAAAACAGAATAAAAATGCATGCTTTAACGTTGGAATGGGTTAAAAACCCAACCTTTGGAGTGATATCTCGCGAAATGCAGAACTGCATTCTGTCGCGACATATCCGGATATAGATATCCAGATATGGTCTTTGAGATATCCGAATATGGATATCCGGATATTGATATCCGAATATGCATATCCGGATATGATATCCGGATATTGATATCCGGATATGGCCCCGACAAATATCCGGATATTCTGGGTTTTCGAAGAACAGTAGCTGCACTGTTCATACAGAATGATATTATGGGTTTGTGGACCCTAAGTTGATGAAGTGAGACTTCTGTAATAATTGAACTAAGTCAGAATTAAGTGATTAAGGGCTTGTGGCTTTGTGAGAAGCCTTAAGACATGAAATGTAAAGGAAAGACGTTGTCCTTGTGTCTTATACTTGTTGAGTTTGTTTTGATATGATTGTTGGTCCAAAATATATTGTGATTCTGTTGTGTTTGGGCTTTGAGATTGGTTGGACTCTTGGCTTGGATTGTTAGCTTGCAAGGTAAGCTTTCATGTCCTCGGTTTAGCCATTGTGTGGTTCCACCATACCCAATGGGGGAATGGTTTATATGCATGCTGTGTTTACATGCTTTGATAATTGAAAATACTGTTGAGCTTTATGTGCAAATGCTTATAATATGTATGTGTCGTTCCACTTGGGCAATTAGCCTGAGTATGTGGCGTCATACAAGACGGTGACACTGTGGGTGGGTGCAAGTGACGTCTTGCACTAGTGTGAGTAATAGACGTATTCCTGCATTTCTCTAGCCAGTAGATTAGTTATAACACACATGACATGATTATCTGCTGCATTGCACTATTTTGGAACTTATACTATTGAGCTTGGGGTGGAATATCCTTGAGGACCCCTTGTCTTACTGAGATTTCTGTTCAGAGATCTCACCCCACATTTGGGGCGCTTATTTCAGGTTCAAGTAACCCAGGGGTTGAGACCTCTAGCGGCAGGAGGCCGAAGCTTAGTTGATTGATGTTTATCTGCTTATGTTGACTATGCTTGGATGCTGGTTTATATCTGTTGATATCATGCTTATAGCTTCATTTGATGTTTTGTTGAGACTTTTTTTTTATGTCGTCTATTTGGTGAGCATGGGGTTTGTCCATGCCACATTGACTTGACTTTAAGTTTTTAGTGGTGAGTTGTATTAATGTATCAGGATACTGTCCAGACTACGTGTTGTAGATCCGTGACTTAAATACTCACTTATTTATCTATTGAGGTATTTCAGTTAGCTGTCTTTTGCAATTTACATACAGGCGATGTTTTTATGAAAATGATTAAGTAATCAACTTGGCTAAGTATAATGACGTCATAATTGAAAAGAAAAAGAATATTCCGCATATTTAATTAAGCGTGGCTTAATACAATGACATGTTAACAAACCTGGTATACACGGGGTGTTACATTTTATGGTATCAGAGCAATGGTTCGAGGGAAAAGCCCGTATGTATTGCAATAACTTAGGATGCTTTGTGGTGTCTTGTCTTGTGTGTTTGCTCCATTGAGTGTTATTATGATGATGCATATGTGATCACATTGCGTGGGCCTCATCAACTCATAATTTGTTTAACTTGTGCAGAGTCATGGTAATACCCAGGAGAACTCGCGAGACTGCTGAGGGTCAACCCGACCCGATCCTGACTGTATTGGCTGAGATGCAGGAGACCACTAGATTGGCCAACGTGGAATTGATGGACGTCGTTTGAGAGGCGAACCAGAAGGCCACAGAGGATGCCCTTGAGGCAAACCGGCTAGCGAACATGACCATGATGAGGGTCATGTTGGAGGAGATGCGGGCTGGCCGCAATGAGGGTCAGTTTCCACCGCCACCACCGCCGCCTCCACCTAGTCTTCAAGATGACGACCGGAGTCATGTTGAGGGCACTGGTCAACTCACTAGGGTGATGGAACCCTATGTGGTGTTAGTATATGGATGTCCTAGAGACAATCTTTTGATTAGATTAGGACATAAGTGGACCTTTGTATTGTCGCAAATAAATAAAAGCATTCTTTATCCTGTTTCATATTTTGTCTCGATATTACTGTTAATATTATATATGAGTAACTGGATAAACCCCTTGGAATAAAATAGGTATCTCTTGAGTATCTATGATGAGATCATGATCATGAGGATTCAAGGATACTGAATGTTTATTCCTAATTTTATGTTCCTAGTCTAGAGACACTAAGAATGGGGATCAGTGATCTCGGGTAAGACTAGCACGACTTATCTACTTGTATTGAGATGCAAGGTAAAGACCTCATGAGCTACAGATATGGAGATGTCTTAGCTAAAGTCGTGGTGGACCTATAAGGGTATAGCTTGCACTGAACAGACCCACAAAGAGACTCTATGAGGAAATCTCACAGAGAGTATCATTAGAGTAGTCTCTTTATATTTGGGTATGTCTTTCCTTAGACCAGAAGTTATTACCTAGACTGTGTTCTAGAAGGCATGCTTTGACTGTATACCTCGTCTGCCTGAAACATGGAGACTCATAGGTATATTGTTGGGCTTGTCCTGAAAGAGCACAAGGCTAGGGTGATAAGCTGAAGGAATTCGTCAAATCTCTGTGAGAGATTAGGTTATCTGTAAACCGGAGAAATTGGGATGACATTTTACAGGGACTCAGGAATTTATGCATAGTAAAAGAGATCATGAGATGATCTGCCTTTAGAGTCAGTAAATTGAAGATTTCCTATTTTGAATAAAGCTTACCCTAAACCGCAAGGGTTGATACGTTTCCTTACCCTAGGTTTTATGGGAAGGTAACAGAGACGAAAGGAAATACATACGACAACCAAATATGTGTAATAGGATGATTATGTCATTAACCTAACTAGCTCTGGAGCAACAAAGCATTGCTAGTGCTCTGTGTTGTCATTAGATGGGTTGTGGGCTTATTGGGCCCAAGCCCATTTATGTCAGTGGCTATGTTGGGCCTAATGGGTCACACACTAACACCTTATTGTCATGACAATATAGCATTAAAGGTATTGGGCCTAATAATGGTTGTTAGCCCAAGAAGAAGTTTAGAAGCCCACCAAAAGGGAAAAAGGGCGCATGGTTAGTTAATGGGCTTGGATGGTCCAAGACATTACTAATTAATTTAATTAGTTAAATTAATTATCAAATGTTTAAATTTTGAATTTTGAATTTTGAATTTTGAATTTTGAATTTGAAATTTGAAATTTGAATTTTGAATTTGAAATTTGAAATTTGAATTTGAATTTGGAATTTGAATTTGAATTTAAAATTTAAATATTTGAACATTTGAATTCAAATGTTTGAATTCGAATTTGAATTGCCTATGAAAAGTTGTTTCATAACAAAAGGATAAGATAAGATCTTGTTGGAACAAATCCCAAATATCAAGAGGAGATCTTTGAGAATCTTCTAGTGAGGATATGGGGCGCTGATTTTGGTATCTGACGATGGTCATAGGATCAACAAAATGAGCTCCAGTCAGATTTGGTTTGTTGAGAGAATAAGTGAGACAGTTGGTTCAAGTTTGAATGCAACTGCTCAACGTATCCGGACTGTTATGAGGCCAAGTGGGGCGCACCATATGGCTAGCCATATGATGGTTGTTGAGTCAGATTCTTGTTGAGATATTCACTTGATATCATGAGGATGTGAGAGGAGGTTGTTGACAAGATTTGAATTTTGCAACAACTCCACTCATCCCCCTAGTGTGCGCTACATAGGGCCTTATTTGAGTGAAGAAAATATGATTTTAATTAACTCATTCTCTCATCTTCTTGTGGGTTCCTTTTGTCAGGTTTTTCTTAAGAGAGTTTTGAAATAACCTAGCCTTTTTCAAAGTAAATCCATGCGCCACTTTTGTGTCTATTCTTGCTGAATATTCACTCTTCTAAACACCTTGACCTAGCCTCCTCCTTCACACATTGGGCGCATAGCTTGCCACCATTGGTGTTTTCGTTGGTGGCCTTGAAGAAGAGTTCTTCCGTCTTGACAAAGGGTGGTATGGATCAACATTAGTGGGCTTGCATCTTCAAGTCTCATCTTGATCATCCTCAAGTTTTGGAAAGCAAACAAGGTAACATCCATGCCCTAAAGCATGTTTCTTGATATGGTATGTGTTATTCTGCTCGAAAAATTTTGTTTTTTCCTCTCACATGCCTCGACCTTCAAGGTCAGTTTCTTTCAAGTGATATCAGAGCCCGGTTGCTTTACCATCGGCGGGTGATGGTACCTTGTTTGTAAAAACTTGTTCTTTACGGTCAAAATTCTTTAAAGAATTATAACTTGAATCATAGCATATGGATTTCGAAATACTATGCTTTAAATCGTTAAAGTTTTTATTTTATGAACATGTTAATGTGATTGCTATGTTCATATGTCTGTATGTGATCATGGTTTTGTTTATTTTCTTTGTGAAAGTTTTAAAAGAAACACCTTTTTGAAAGGGATAAAATCGGACATGAGGGGTACTATGAGTACCTTGATTGTTTTCTTAATTTTTGCTGTGAATTGTTCCATGAGAAAGACATGAATTTTGTTAAAAATTTAATCATATATGTGATATGTGATTCGGCCATACCATGTGTGGTGTCTGCATGTGTGGTTTAATTTTGTGTTCTTTGAGAAAGAGTCATCAAAATTTAAATTATATTAATTGTTATATAATTCGGCCATTAAGAAAATTTGAATCATGATTCTTGTGTTGATATTTTAAATGTTAAAATGATTTGACGTATGGATGAACATGTTATATAATATGTGATATTATGTGCTTGCAAGTTATTTGTATTTTCAGGTACAAATTGGAAGGGGATGTTCATGGTGCCCGAGTTTAAATTTCAAATTTTATATTTTAAATTAAAGGTGTAATTTTGTTCGATTTGAATTAAAATGTAATTTTGAATTTTAAATTTTGTATTTGTCCCTCCAAAGATGTTTTGGAGTTTCTTCAATTATATGTAATTAGAGAAATAGGCTAGTGGCGTTTAGACGACAAGGAGTCATGGCTTGAGAAGCGGAAGGACGAATGCACGAGCACCATGACCGTCTCAAATAAAATTGTTTTATTCGCATGTATGCTTTTATGTTTTAAACGACTAGTATGCATGAATTGGACAAAGCGCGTTTGTATGTATTATTATGCACGTCCAATCACGACTAGTGTAATCCGATAGATGTTTGACATAGGATACGACTAGTATGATAATAATATAAATGCGTTTGATGAGACCTAATAAACCCCTAAATAAAAGGAACCCTTAAAAGGAATAAATTATTAAGCATATGATTACCTCCCACCACCAATATTACCCGAACCTCCTCTACATAGTGGTGCTCCACAACTCAGTTGGGACCCACTGTTTCGTTGAGTAAGAGTAGTATTAGAAGTGTTAGACACTTAGGGTGGTGGTTAATGATTAACTAAGGCATAAGTTGAAGGCTCAGCCGAGCTTATGTGCTTAGGGTAATAATGCTAGGTTGGATGCATGAGATGCACCACTAAGTGACAAAGAGTTGTCAACCTAATGTTAAGAGAGGGTATGAGATACTGTTGATGAGGATCAACCCATTATTTAAATTAATCTTGCGGTCTCAGACGGGGGTTAAAATAGATAATCGCACTCTTAATCTCACTAAGGTAAAATCTAAAAGTAGATTAACCCTAAGTCAAATGGTAAGGGTCATTGACTTAGATAAAATAGTGGGGGGGGCAAATTATTTAAAGTCTTTAATGATTTGTTTATATAACATGTCTAAATATATTAATTAAATCATCTTTACATCTTTTTCAGTTTTAGTATGACTAATCCACTGTCGCTGCGCTCAAAACAAACTGACCAGTTAAAACTTTATGGACTGGTATCGGAACCTGAGAATTGTTCTTAGGGCTGAAAAGATTGCTTATGTCCTAGATGCTGCATTACCCGTAGCTCCTAAGGAAGGGGAAGATGGGTTCGCGAAATTTGATTTCGAGGCCCACAAACAGCACATGGATGACAATGTGTTGGCTGTCTGCATCATGTTGGCATCCATGTCGCCTGAACTGCAAAAGCAGCATGAGCATATGGATGCTCCCTCTATTGTCTTACATCTCAAGGAGTTGTATGACATTAAAGGCAGGCATGTGAGGTATGAGCCCTCTAGAGAATTGTTCTCATGCAGGATGTCTGAGAACATGTCTGTGATCAGTCATGTTCTTAAGATGATCGGGCTCATTGAGAAGCTAGGAAATCTAGGCTTCGTGATGGATGCTGAGCTAAGTAATGACTTAGTCCTGACCTCGCTTCCACCTTCCTTCAGTCAGTTCATTATGAATTACAACATGCATGGGATGCTTGTGAGCTTTCCTGAATTGTTAAGCATGTTAACAACTGCTGAAGTGTCTATCAAGAAGGATAGGACACATACTCTTATGATTGGTGGGCCTAGCAAGGCCAAGGGTAAAGGCAAGGAGCCTGTGAAAGGCGACTCCCTCAAACCCAAATGCAAACCCAAGAAGAAGAAAGGCAAAAGGAAGGGTAAGAATGCATCTAAGGACAAAAGTGATGCTGAGTGCTTCCATTGTGGCAAGAAAGGCCATTGGAAGAGGAACTGTCCAGACTACCTGAAGAGTATGAAGGACAAGAAGCATGGTGATGTTTCTGCCTCAGGTATTTTCATGATTGAGATAAATTATTCTTGTGCTAATCCGACCTCATGGGTATTGGACACCGGCTGTGGTTCTCATATCTGTAATATGTTGCAGGTGCTTAGGAGCCCAAGGAGATTGGAGAGAAACGAGGTGGACCTCCGCGTTGGCAATGGAGCAAGGGTTGCTGCTCATTCTATTGGAGATGCCGACCTTATTTTGCCTACGGGCCTTTTATTGCATTTGAATAATTGTCTTTATGTTCCAAACATTTCTAGAAACATAATTTCTATTTCTTGTTTAGAACAAGATGGTTTTACTTTTAGTATTAAGAATGGTACATTTTCTATCATTTTGAATGATATTGTTTATGGTACTACTTCTTTAACAAATGGATTGTATGTTCTGGAAATGGGAACTGAAGTGCTCAATATAGCTGTGAAACGACCTAGGATAGATAATCAATCTTATCTTTGGCATTGTAGACTAAGGCACATAAACGAAACAAGATTGTCTAGGATGCATGCAAATGGATACCTAGATTCCATGGATTTGGAATCCTATGGACAATGTGAATCTTGTCTAGCTGGGAAAATGACTTGTCACAAACCCAAAGGGCTTGAGAGTCATAGGGCTAGTGAGTTATTAGAACTCATTCACACTGATGTTTGTGGGACAATGTCTGTAGAGGCTAGAGGAGGATACTCCTATTTCGTTACCTTTACTGATGACAAATCAAGATTTGGGTACGTGTACCTAATGAGATATAAATCCGAAGCCTTTGAAAAGTTCAAGGAGTTTAGGAATGAAGTAGAGAAACAACGTGGCAAGATGATTAAGACATTACGATCAGATTGTGGTGGTGAATATCTGAGCCATGAGTTTCAGGATTATCTGAGAGAAAATGGAATTCTCTCGCAGTTTACTGCGCCTTACACACCGCACCAAAACGGTGACTCCGAAAGGAGAAACAGGACCTTGTTAGACATGGTTAGGTCTATGATGAGTGAGACTCAACTTCCAAAATCGTTTTGGGGATATGCCTTAGACACAACGGCATACCTTCTAAATAGGGTACCATCTAAATCTGTTCAGACCACACCATATGAGATGTGGAATGGTAAGAGACCCGACCCGAGTTACCTCAGGGTATGGGGATCGCCAACTTATGTCAAAGAGTTGGCATCAGACAAGCTTAGTGCTAAGAGTGCTAAATGTCTATTTGTGGGGTATCCCAAAGGTACTAAGGGATACTACTTTTACTCCATGGATGAACACAAAGTGTTTGTGTCAAAGAATGCTGAGTTCCTTGAGAAGGATTTGATCTCTCAAGGAGCCAGTGGGAGTAAGATTGATCTTGAAGAAGTTCAAGAACCACACGAACAGATTGAGGAACCCGAGTCTGCTCCGCAGGCGATGTTCTCTAATGGAGAAGTAAACACACAACTCCGTAGGTCAACGAGGGTCATCCATCCACCTGAGAGGTATGGGTTTGTGATTGAGAATCAGCAAACTGTTGAGGATCATGAACCAAGTAACTACGAAGAGGCAGTCAAGGATGTTGACTCTTCTAGATGGCTTGAAGCCATGGAATCTGAAATGGATTCGATGTATCAAAACAAGGTATGGACCTTGGTTCCTAAACCGCAAGGAATAGTTCCTATCGGTAACAAATGGGTCTTTAAAAGAAAGACTGAGGCAAATGGCAACGTTCAGACCTACAAAGCTAGGTTGGTTGCGAAAGGGTATCGTCAAAGACAAGGAGTTGACTATGATGAGACTTTCTCACCGGTTGCCATGATCAAATCTATTAGGATCATGCTTGCGATAACGACATATCACGACTATGAAATTTGGCAAATGGATGTCAAGACCGCCTTCTTGAATGGTTTCTTGAAGGAGGAAGTGTACATGACACAACCTGAAGGCTTTGAAATCAAAGATCAAGAGCATATGGTATGCAAACTACAAAGGTCGATATATGGGCTAAATCAAGCATCAAGGAGTTGGAATATTCGTTTTGATGAAGTCGTTAAGAGTAACGGTTTTATCAAGAACAAGGATGAACCTTATGTTTACAAGAAGGTTAGTGGGAGTAATATCGTCTTCCTAGTACTTTATGTAGATGACATATTGTTGATAGGAAATGACATCCCCACATTACAAATAACGAAATAGTGGCTTTCAAAAAGCTTCACCATGAAAGATTTGGGAGAAACAGTCTTTATACTTGGTATAAAGATCTATAGAGGTAGATCCAAGAGGCTGCTGGGTTTATCTCAATCCACGTATGTTGATAAGATGCTAAAGAGGTTTAGCATGGAAGGGTCGAAAAGGGGTTTTCTTCCCGTCAGTCATGGGGTACGTCTTTCAAAGGCTATGTGTCCTAAGTCACAGCCTGAGAAGGATCGCATGAGTGGAATTCTATACGCTTCGGCTATTGGATCCATCATGTATGCCATGATATGTACGACACCAGATGTCTCATATGCTTTGAGCATTACGAGCAGATATCAGTCTGACCTTGGAGAGGGTCATTGGACAACAGTCAAGACCATCCTTAAGTACTTAAGAAGAACTAAGGATGCGTTTCTGGTCTATGGTGGGGTTGATGAGCTTTCAGTGAAAGGGTTCACTGATTGCAGCTTTCAGAGTGACAAAGATGACTGCAAGTCACAGTCAGGGTTCGTATTCACCTTAAATGGTGGGGCAGTATATTGGAAGAGTTCCAAGCAGAAGACAATAACAGATTCAACGACAGAAGCTGAATACATAGCTGCTTCAGAAGCGGCTAAGGAGGCCGTGTGGATCAAGAAGTTCATATCTGAACTAAGGGTGGTTCCAAACGTGGATGAGCCCATATAGTTGCTTTGCGACAACACTGGAGCCATTGCGCAGTCAAAGGAACCTAGGTCTCATCAAAGATCTAAGCACGTGCTTCGCAGATATCACCTGATTAGAGAAATCATTGATAGAATGGATGTAAAGATGGATTATGTTCCCACAGATGATAACCTAGCTGATTCTCTGACAAAGGCTGTTTCTCAGAGAAAACATGATAGTCATTATGAGGCTTTGGGTATACGACTTAGGTCTGATTGGCTCTAGGCCAAGTGGGAGCTTGTTAGTATATGGATGTCCTAGAGACAATCTTTTGATTAGATTAGGACATAAGTGGACCTTTGTATTGTCGCAAATAAATAAAAGCATTCTTTATCCTCTTTCATATTTTGTCTCGATATTACTGTATATTATATATGAGTAACTGGATAAACCCCTTGGAATAAAATAGGTATCTCTTGAGTATCTATGATGAGATCATGATCATGAAGATTCAAGGATACTGGATGTTTATTCCTAATTTTATGTTCCTAGTCTAGAGACACTGAGAATGGGGATCCGTGATCTCGGGCAAGACTAGCACGACTTATCTACTTGTATTGAGATGCAAGGTAAAGACCTCATGAGCTACAGATATGGAGATATCTTAGCTAAAGTCGTGGGTGGACCTATAAGGGTATAGCTCGCACTGAACAGACCCACAAAGAGACTCTATGAGGAAATCTCACAGAGAGTATCATTAGAGTAGTCTCTTTATATTTGGGTATGTCTTTCCTTAGACCAGAAGTTATTACCTAGACTGTGTTCTAGAAGGCATGCTTTGACTGTATACCTCGTCTACCTGAAACATGGAGACTCATAGGTATATTGTTGGGCTTGTCCTGAAAGAGCACAGGGCTAGGGTGATAAGCTGAAGGAATTCGTCAAATCTCTGTGAGAGATTAGGTTATCTGTAAACTGGAGAAATTGGGATGACATTTTACAGGGACTCAGGAATCTATGCATAGTAAAAGAGATCATGAGATGATCTTCCTTTAGAGTCAGTAAATTGAAGATTCCCTATTTCGAATAAAGCTTACCCTAAACCGCAAGGGTTGATACGTTTTCTTACCCTAGGTTTTATGGGAAGGTAACCGAGACGAAAGGAAATACATACGGCAACCAAATATGTGTAATAGGATGATTATGTCATTAACCTAACTAGCTCTGGGGCAACAAAGCATTGCCAGTGCTCTGTGTTGTCATTAGATGGGTTGTGGACTTATTGGGCCCAAGCTCATTTATGTCAGTGGCTATGTTGGGCCTAATGGGTCACACACTAACACCTTATTGTCATGACAATATAGCATTAAAGGTATTGGGCCTAATAATGGTTGTTAGCCCAAGAAGAAGTTTGGAAGCCCACCAAAAGGGAAAAAAGGCGCATGGTTAGTTAATGGGCTTGGATGGTCCAAGACATTACTAATTAATTTAATTAGTTAAATTAATTATCAAATGTTTAAATTTTGAATTTTAAATTTGAAATTTGAAATTTGAATTTTGAAATTTGAATTTGAATTTTGAAATTTGAATTTTGAAATTTGAATTTGAAATTTGAATTTGAAATTTGAATTTGAATTTGGAATTTGAATTTGAATTTAAAATTTAAATATTTGAACATTTGAATTCAAATGTTTGAATTCGAATTTGAATTGGCTATGAAAAGTTGTTTCATAACAAAAGGATAAGATAAGATCTTGTTGGAACAAATCCCAAATATCAAGAGGAGATCTTTGAGAATCTTCTAGTGAGGATATGGGGCGCTGATTTTGGTATCTGACGATGGTCATAGGATCAACAAAATGAGCTCCAGTCAGATTTGGTTTGTTGAGAGAATAAGTGAGACAGTTGGTTCGAGTTTGAATGCAACTGCTCAACGTATCTGGACTGTTATGAGGCCAAGTGGGGCGCACCATATGGCTAGCCATATGATGGTTGTTGAGTCAGATTCTTGTTGAGATATTCACTTGATATCATGAGGATGTGAGAGGAGGTTGTTGACAAGATTTGAATTTTGCAACAACTCCACTCATCCCCCTAGTGTGCGCTACATAGGGCCTTATTTGAGTGAAGAAAATATGATTTTAATTAACTCATTCTCTCATCTTCTTGTGGGTTCCTTTTGTCAGGTTTTTCTTAAGAGAGTTTTGAAATAACCTAGCCTTTTTCAAAGTAAATCCATGCGCCACTTTTGTGTCTATTCTTGCTGAATATTCACTATTCTAAACACCTTGACCTAGCCTCCTCCTTCACACATTGGGCGCATAGCTTGCCACCATTGGTGTTTTCGTTGGTGGCCTTGAAGAAGAGTTCTTCCGTCTTGACAAAGGGTGGTGTGGATCAACCTTAGTGGGCTTGCATCTTCAAGCCTCATCTTGATCATCCTTAAGTTTTGGAAAGCAAACAAGGTAACATCCATGCCCTAAAGCATGTTTCTTGATATGGTATGTGTTATTCTGCTCGAAAAATTTTGTGTTTTCCTCTCACATGCCTCGACCTTCAAGGTCAGTTTCTTTCATGTGGAGCCTGCTGAAGACCGTGATGTGATTGATCGCCGGCTTAATGCTTTTCGCAAGCATAAGCCACCTTCCTTTCATTGGTCATATGATTCTATTACTGCGGCGAGATGACTTCAGGCGCTTGACAAGATCTTTCGGGTCATGCAGTGTACGGATTCACAAAGGCTGATGTTTGCCACGTACATGCTGGAAGGCGATGCCCATGAGTAGTGGATGAACACCTCTCATGCTTTTGAGATGCAAGGTCATGTTATGACATGGCCATTCTCTGAGGATTGCTTTTTGGGTCGGTACTTCCCTTATGATGCACAGGAGAGGAAGCAGGGGGAGTTCGACAGGCTGGTGCAGGGCTTGTTGTTTGTTGACGAGTACCTGGCGAAGTTTAATGAGCTGGTGAAATTTGCACACTTTCGGATGGCTATGCCTACTCTGACCTTCTTGGCTGCTAAGTTCCGTAGGGGACTTAGCGAGGAGATAGCTGTTCCTCTTGCTGGAGCGGCTTCGAGGGATTTTGGGACACTGGTGCAGCAGTGTCGGGACATCGAGGATGTCTATTTGACGAGTAAGGCCAAGAGGGCCAAGATCGCTGAGACGAAGGGAACGACTAGTTCCACTTACTGCAAAGACAGGAAGTTTGCTGGAAAAAACAAAGGAAAGTAGTTTGCGGCGAGGCAGGCGTCGAGCCAGGTCAAGAAGACTTCTTCGCAGCAGAGTGGTTTTGCTAGGCCTCCTTCCACTCTTAGGTTTTCGGGGTGCGGAAAGGAGCATGCAGGACGTTGTGCTACGGGGCAGCTGATCTGTTTTCACTGTGGCAAGGAGGGCCACTACTCCCGAGATTGTCCGTCGTCGACGACGAGAGCTGCTGCAGTTCAAGCAGTTCCACTTCAGATGGTTCCCTTTCCACCTACATCGGCACCTGCAGTGCCACCTGCTACTAGACATGTGTATACGTTGGACTGCCAGCAGTCGAACCGAGCTCCGAACCCTTTCAAAGGTACTATTTCCATTGGTGGAATTGCTGTTGATGCTTTGTTTGATTTTGGGGCTACGCATTCTTTTATTACAACCCCGATTGTTGTGGGGCTTGAGTTGCCCATGTCTGTGCTTTCTCCACCGTTGCGAGTGACCACCGCCACCGGAGAAGAGTGTGATTCTACCACTGTTCATCGCGATGTAGCGTTTCAGTGGGACGACCGTGAGTTCTTGGTAGATCTGATAGGATTGCCGATGGCCAACTTGGAGATTATTCTGGGCATGGATTGGTTGTCCATAAATTGTGTGATGATTAGCTGTTGTGCCAAGCGAGTGGTGATGTCTCCATGTGATTCCACAGCCAGTTCCTCACCATATATTTCATTGCTGCAGGCTAGGAGAGCCTTGAGAGCAGGGGCATTCGGTTATGTCCTGTTGGGAGGTTTGGTGAGTGGGACACAGGAGGATATCACTGGCTTTCCTGTGGTGGGGGAATTCCTCGAGGTGTTTTCTGAGGAGATTCCAGAGTTTCCGCCACAACGGGAGATAGAGTTCTCCATTGATTTGTTGCCTGGTGTGGGGCCGATTTTATTAGCTCCATATCGAATGTCGCCACCGGAGCTGACAGAGCTGAAAAAGCACATTGAGGATCTTTCAGCGAAAGACTTCATTCGACCGAGTGTCTCCTTGGGGAGCATTGGTCATCTTTGTGAAGAAGAAAGACAGGACTATGCGATTGTGCACCAACTACAGGCAATTGAACAAGGTGACGATCAAGAACAAGTATACCCTTCCGCGTATTGATGATTTGCTGGATCAGCTCAGGGGTGCTTGTGTGTATTCGAAGATTGATCTCCGGTCCGGATACCATCAGATTCGGGTGAAGCCAGAGGATGTCTCGAAGACCGCGTTTCGTTCGAGATACGGTCACTTTGAGTATTTGGTGATTACTTTTGGACTCACGAATGCACCAGCAGTGTTCATGGATTACATGAACAGGATTTTCCAGCCGTACCTGGATCAGTTTGCGATCGTCTTCATTGACGATATCTTGATTTACTCCAAGACTGAGGAGGAGCATGCGGAGCATCTGAGGATTGTTTTGCATGTGCTGAAGGAGAAAAAGTTTTATGCTAAGCCTTCGAAATGCGAGTTTTGGCTCAAATCTGTGAAGTTTCTTGGGCATGTGATTTCTGCTGAGAGACTAGCAGTGGATCCCAACAAGATTGAAGCTGTGCTAGATTGGGAGAGGCCCAAGACGGTTACCGAGGTGAGAAATTTCTTGGGTTTGGCAGGTTACTACCGGAGGTTCATCAATGGATTCTCCACGATGGTCCTTCCACTGACTCGCCTTACCCGGAAGGAGACTCCATTTGTGTGGACTCACGAGTGTGAGGAATGCTTTTAGGAGTTGAAGGAGAGATTGACTACCGCACCTGTGTTGATCCTTCCTGATCCTGATGAGCAGTTTGAGCTTTACTATGATGCTTCTGGAAAGGGGTTGGGCTGTGTTTTGAAGCCTCATGAAGAGACTTACCCGACTCATGATTTGGAGTTGGCTGCAATTTTTTTTGCTTTCAAGATTTGGAGGCATTATCTGTTTGGAATGCAGTTTGCTGTGTTCAGTGACCACAAGAGCTTGAAGTACCTGTTAGATCAGAAGGAACTGGACATGAGGCAGAGGAGATAGATGTAGTTTCTAAAGGACTACGACTTTGACTTGAAGTATCACCCTTGCATGGCCAATGTGGTAGCTAATGCTCTGAGTGGAAAATTCGTGAGTCTATCCAATTTGTCGATTGATGACTTTGACGTTATTGAGAAGTTTCGAGATCTGTCGGTGACATCCTTGTTTGGGGGTGCACTTCTCGAGATGGAGACTGTGAGAGTTAAGAATGAGCTTATGGAGAAGATCCAAGAGGCGCAAGTGTAGAGAGAGTGCCTGGACTACATGAAGAACCAAGACGGTGTATCTTGGAATGAGGATGGACTTTTGTTGTTCTAGAAGAGGATTGTGTTCCTCGAGGTCCTTTGACCGAAGAGGTTATGGCAGTGGCCCATAAGGGCCAGTTCACGGTACACCCTGGTGCTACAAAGATGTATCAAGACTTGAAGAGAAATTTTTGGTGGCCGGGTATGAAGAAAGACATAGCTGTGTATGTGTCCAAGTGTTTGATTTGCCAGAAGGTGAAGATAGAACACCAGAATCCTTCTGGTAAACTTCAACCTCTTGAGATTCCAGAATGGAAATGGGAGAGCATTTCCATAGACTTCGTGGTGGGTTTGCCGAAGACTCAGGTTGGCTGTGACTCTATCGAGGTCATTGTGGACAGACTGACGAAGTCTGTCCATTTTCTTCCAGTGAAGGTGAGCTTCACTACTGAGCAGTAGGCCAAACTTTATGTTCGCGAGATCGTGAGGCTTCACGGGGATCCCGAGAGTATCATCAGTGATAGGGACCCGAAGTTCACATCTCGGTTTTGGGAGGCGCAACAGGGAGCTTTTGGTACTCAGTTGAGATTGAGTACAACCTATCACCCTCAGACTAACGGACAGACTGAGCGGACCATCAGACCTTGGAGGACATGTTGAGGGCTTGCACTTTAGAGCAAGGCTCAGCATGGGATATGTACCTGCCATTGGTGGAGTTTTCGTACAACAACAGTTTCCATGCTAGCCTGGGCATGGCACCCTACGAGGCGTTGTATGGTAGAAGGTGTCGGACTCCTACCTGCTGGTCTGAGGTTGGAGATAAGAAGTTGTTTGGCCATGACTTCGTCCAAGATACTACTCTGCAGATCCAGATGATCAGAGAGAAGTTGAAGCAGGCGCATATCGCCAGAAGAGCTACTACGATGTCAAGTATCGTCCACTGGAGTTCAGTGAGGGTGAGCACGTGTTGGTGAGACTTTCACCTGTCACCGGTGTTGGTCGGGCCCTTGGAGTGAGGAAGCTGAGCTCGCGATTTATTGGGCCATACCAGATCCTTGGTAGAGTAGGACCAGTTGCCTACCGGCTTGCCTTGCCTCCGAACTTGGCCAACATCCACGACGTGTCTCACATGTCTCAACTTCGGAAGTACGTAGCAGATCCTTCGCACGTGGTGCAACTGGATGATGTGGAAGTTCGAGAGAACTTGAAAACTCCCGTCGGACCACTTAAGATTCTCGATCGTGGCGAGAAACAGCTGAGGAGCAAGATCATTTCGATGGTCAAAGTGCAGTGGATCGGAAGAACTCCAGAGGAGTGTACTTGGGAGCGAGAGGACGAGCTTCTTCGACAGTATCCCGACTTCCGAGACATGTATATTCTGATTTTGAGGACAAAATCGTAAAAAGGTGGGTAGAATGTAAGAACCCGCACCGTTAATTAAGGAAGTTAATTAATTAATTATGAGAAATTAGGAAATAATTCCATATTTGACCCTAATAATTATTATAAGGATTTAATAATTATTGTAAGTAATTAATAATGCTGAAAGTTGCTTTTCTAACGAAAAGCGCAGATACCGGTTCTGCTATTCGGTATAAATGCGTACCGGTGAAGTATCCCTAAAAATTACGAAAAGTGTGTATATGTCGCGTATTGAAAAGTGTGTATATGTCGCTACTCTGGTAAACAAGTTTCAAGTTAAAATAATGAGAATTGGTGCCAGAACTGATACTGGCTATGGAAAATCGCGTATCGAAAAAGTGCTGTGAAAAATAAAATAAAAATATGATAAATCTTAGAAAAATGAGTAGGTTCAGAATCCTAAGTTTGGGATTAAATTGCTAAGCGTAGCAATTAGCGCTAATACAGTGCGATTAAGTTTAAACCGGCTATAAATATGACTTTTGCACAAAACCCTAGGCACTTTGCTATTGCTACGTGACCTTGGAGGCTGACCAGCCTTTGTGCACTATTCCATTGCCTTCCTTTCCCCATTTCTTGAGCCTTGAGACCATTTCCTTCATGAAATCTTCTCCAAAACTCTTGGTGTGAGAGAGGATTACCATTGGGGGTGAGTGTGAGCCTTGTTTCTGAACCTTGGGTCTCTGTTTGGAGAGTTTAAGGTGCTGAGTTTCTGAGCTGTGAGGGTGAAGCCATTGTCATGGCATTTTGAGGTCCAAGAAGTGATCTTTGGTGAGAAAGAACCAACATGTGGTGTGCCATTTTCGTACCTTTGAGAAGTCAGAACTTGAGGAGCTGATTGGTGAGCTCCAAGAGCCTTTGTACCTCTGTTTTGAGCTTGGGTAAGTTCATCAACCTCTGATCATGAGTTTTAATGGTTAAAAGTGAAGTCCTTGCATGTTTAATGAGTTATTTAAGTAACCAACTGGTATATGAACTTAAAACAGAATAAAAATGCATGCTTTAACGTTGGAATGGGTTAAAAACCCAACCTTTGAAGTGATATCTCGCGAAATGCAGAATTTGCATTCTGTCGCAAAATATCCGGATATAGATATCCATATATGGTCTTTGAGATATCCGAATATGGATATTCGGATATGATATCCGGATATTGTAATGCCCCTCTTGTATGCATCCAAGAGATGTGTTATTGCTAACTTGTATTAGAGTCGCAGCGGAAAAATTTTGTTTAACGGTTGCAAAGGCTAAACACAATGAATCTTTACTGAACTACTCAAGCTTATAAAACCTTGTACTTAAAATTGTTTATTCATGAAAACATCGAAAGTTTCAAAATAAGCGCTTGCTGAAATTCTTCTTTTTACCAGAAAAACGTACTGTTCTCTAAAATTCAGATAAAATCAATCTGATGTCGGGTAAAAATAATTCTTTGCTACGGTGAAACTAGATACACGGGGCTTCACGTCCATATAAAATATATGCGATTACGAGATGAATAGCCCCTCGAACTCGAACTCGCAAGTTGCTCGCGAATTCTGTGAATTTTCTAAAAAACCTGCTGTCTTGCGTTATTTTTCAGAATTCGTACAGTTACCATAAAATTTTGATTTCTGCAGATTCTTAAAGATACTTTCAGGGGCTTCGCGCGCATATAATTTATGCCGCATTCGGAGGTTCGTAGCCCCAGGACGACAACTTTTAAGTTGCTCGCAAAGTAACAGTTTTCAGAAAAATCCATACTTCCAAAAATCATAGTCATTAATCCAAAGCAGCAATTAAACCAAAAGTTCAAGATCAATAACTGGACCAGAAATTTTCCAAACAAAAATAAACAACTTTTAAAATCCAAAATGACATAATAATGAAACTTCAAGTTATTCTTCTTGCAAACACAGTCACCCAACTCATCAAACAACCATGAATCCATCTACGGGTACACAAAATAGCCAAGCATCTCATAACAAAACATCAAATACTTTTGCGTCCTCCTGCCATTGTGCACCAGAAAACAGCAGCCCCAAAGGGGTGAGAAACATTTCCCAGTAGTGTGAGACAATACCAAAATGCAAGAAGCATAAGCTAGAAACCGAAATAGTTAAAATAACAAGATTTATCATATATATATATACATGCTGCCATATGCTAAACAAGATGCGTAAAACGCCAAGAGTACGTTATAGCACTAATGTGCCCGTACTATCAAGCACAGTGGATTACCCTTGATGGCTTCTCAAGAAGGGATCCAACCGTGGCCTAAGCGGACTGAAGCCAACTGTCCCAAGACCTTGGTACCGTAGGTAATGCCTATATGGTGCATGCTCATCCATATGCTTAGTTTTTAAAAATGATTGTTTTGTCGCAATATGAAATTGATGCTCAAATGTTATGCTTTGTGACGCACGCAGCATACAAAATGAAATGTCATGATGAACATGTATGTCAAGATCATATAATTTGTATCATAACAAGACTTTGCAGCATATATATATGTAGCAAGATTAACCAGATGTCAAAATGAGCAATATTAATACGTATAGGTATATCAAGACATGGAGCCACAATCTCATCTCGTGCTCCTTCTAGCAAGTAGGAAGAGTAGTGCCTTCACACAATTACCTTAAACATCACTATACCGATTCCAAACAGCAGCGAAAATGTCCAATTCACGAATTAACAGCACCTAATTTCAAACAGAAAAATCAGCATAGTGTTCAAGCTTTTCTAAACATTAAACCAAAACTTCCCAAGCCTAAAATATCCCTACAACCCGCGGCCAAGAAGGGTCCTACCCTAAGGATTTTGTGACTTCCAAATGAGATTTTTAACAACAAAAACAGAGGGAATCCTAAGAGTTCTCATTAGGCAGATTCGGAGAAGACATAACCGTACTGTTTTAAATTTAATTAATTTAAGCCAGTAGCACTTTATTCACAACCGATAATAGTATTTTTAAATTTTAACATAAGATACATTTTCTTAAAATCATCAGGGGTTCGGTTTTACAGTAAGGAGAAGGTCAAAATAGAACAGAAAGTTAGAAGGTTCAGCCCTTGATTTACCTTCAAGACCGAACAGAAAGGAAGAAAGAGATGGATTCAGATTTCTGCTTGTTGCTACACCAAGTCGCTTACACGTTTGACCACTAGGCAGCCACCAACGCCTCAGCTGGACAAACCGAGATGAGTCTTTAAGAATTTTAACGAAGTCAGGGACAAAAATATATAGCAAGAAGATACCTTACCTTCTTGAGGATGAAGGTACGGCTGAACAGAGGGAATAGATATATACGTTGAATCTTCGTTTCTGCTTCAAAAGGGGTTGCACGGTTTCTGCAACAGAAACCCAAGAAAAAGGTGAGATCGTTCTTCCGTTTGAACTCCAATGATGTTGCGGTTTTGGGAAAATAAAAGAAAACAGAATCAGAAAATAATTTTACAAGTTTGGTTGGTTGAGAAGAGGGAAGAGAGATCACGGTTTTGGATGGTTTGGTGAGGGTGATGACATTGGTCTCTGTTTCTCCTTCTCAAACAGATAGCGAGCAACAAGAAGGGAAGGCTGATGTTGGTTCTCTTGCAAACAGCGTACAAGAGGGAAAAGAAGAATGCTGGCTGTGAGTTTATCCACACAACCAAAGATCAAAATTTATGCCCATCACTTTTCTGATGAACGCGTGAGGGAAGAAGGAAGGGAGTTAAAAATTTTATCCAATGAGCAGGCATGCATCCTACTCTCTGCAGACCGATTAGTTGCGACTAGAGGTGGGCAGATTTTGGGGTTTACAAAAGGGGTTAGGCATGGTTAGGCTGCAATCCTTTTTCTGATCTTTCTCCACTGCACAAGGCAGGGACGTGAGTTACTAGGTGATAAGGTTGTGCTAGCTAAGAGAATTTTCATCCAATCACGTTGAGAGGAGAGGGATTTCACGCTGAGATCAGGTAGGAGGGAAGGCTGGATCAGATTGGGAAGTGAATTGGGTTGGGTTGCTGCTCCAAGGGCTCTTGGGCCGCAGGTCAAAATAATTGTTGTGGCCCAACATACTAACTTATGAAATCAATTGAGATTAGCCCATGAGCAATAAGCCCAATGTTTTTAAATTTGGCTGACTAATACCCATCATCCTATGGGCCAGCGTCCTTCTCACCCAAACAAGGCCCAACATGCTAATTCCTCTTATATTATAATTCAGCCCATCACTAATTAAATCCTTTTAATTAATTTATTGTCTCTTACTTTATTTTTAATAGCTTATGGCTGTAATTCTAAATTAGCTTTCTCATGCCTAACATAATTTCTGTGACTAATTAATTTATTTCGAGGAACTTCCTAACTCAAATTAATTTTCTCCTAATAATTATATACTCGAATCAAAGCACAAAGCACATACAAGAAAATAATACCCAAAATTCTCATAGCAACATAATATATTTCCTATTTACGTGGGATGTTACAGATATTGATATCCGGATATGGCTCCGACAAATATCCGGATATTCTGGGTTTTCAAAGAACAGTAGCTGCACTGTTCATACAGAATGATATTATGGGTTTGTGGACCCTAGTTTGATGAAGTGGGACTTCTGTAATAATTGAACTAAGTCAGAATCAAGTGATTAAGGGCTTGTGGCTTTGTGAGAAACCTTAAGATATGGAATGTAAAGGAAAGACGTTGTCCTTGTGTCTTATACTTGTTGAGTATGTTTTGATATGATTGTTGGTACAAAACAGATTGTGATTCTGCTGTGTTTGGGCTTTGAGATTGGTTGGACTCTTGGCTTGGATTGTTAGCTTGCAAGGTAAGCTTTTGTGTCCTTGGTTTAGCCATTGTATGGTTCCACCATATACCCCATGGGAGAATGGTTTATATGCATGATGTTTTTACATGCTTTGATAATTGAAAATGTTGTTGAGCTTTATGTGCAAGGGCTTTTAATATGTATGTGTTGTTTCCACTTAGGCGGTTAGCCTGAGTATGTGGTGTCATACAAGACGCTGACACTGTGGGTGGGTGCAAGTGGCATCCTGCACTAGTATGGGTAATAGACGTATTCCTGCATTTCTCTGGCCAGTAGATTAGTTATAACACACATGACATGATTATCTCCTGCATTGCACTATTTTGGAACTTATACTGTTGAACTGTTTTGGAACTTATATTGCACATGTAAGTGAGCTTGGGGTGGAAGATCCTTAAGGACCCCTTGTCTTACTGAGATTTTTGTTCAGAGATCTCACCCCACGTTTGGGGCGCTTATTTCAAGTTCAGGTAAACCAGGGGTTGAGACCTCTAGCTGCTGGAGGTCGGAGCTTAGTTGATTGATGTTTATCTGCTTATGCTGACTATGCTTGGATGCTGGTTTATATCTATTGATGTCATGCTTATGGCTTCATTTGATGTTTTGTTGAGACTCTGTTGTTATGTCATCTATTTGGTGAGCATGGGGTTTGACCATGCCACATTGACTTGACTTTATGTTTTTAGTGGTGAGTTGTATTAATGTATTAGGATACTGTCTGGACTACGTGTTGTAGATCCGTGACTTAGATACTCACTTATTTATCTATTGAGGTATTTCAGTTAGCTGTCTTTTGCAATTTACATACAGACGATGTTTTTATGAAAATGATTAAGTAATCAACTTAGCTAAGTATAATGACGTCATAATTGAAAAGAAAAAGAATATTTCGCATATTTAATTACGCGTGGCTTAATACAATGACATGTTAACAAACCGGATATACACAGGGTGTTACAGCCTTGGTTGTAGAAGCTCCAATGAGTGACCTTTGAAGAGAAATGACCATTCTTGTGGATGCATTTTCGGGTCCCTTGTAGGCTGAACCTTTGGAGCTGACTTGAGAGCTCCAAGAGCATTTGTGATTCTGTTTTGAGGCCTTGGGTAAGTTTCATCACCTTTGATCATGAGTTTCTTTGTTAAAAATCAAGCATTGGCATGTAATATGGTAAAATGAAGTAACCAACGTGATCACTAGTCTAAATGGGTCTAAAGATGCATGCTTGGACGTTGTTATATGTTAAAAACCCAACTTTGGATGGATATTTTCGCGAACTGCAGAATCTGCATTTTGTCGCGAAATATCCGGATATGATATCCGGATATGGATATCGGATATGGGGTTTTGGATATCCGGATATGGTCCGGATATGGCCCCGACAAATATCCGGATATTCTGCGAATTTTGAGACAGTGACTGTTCTGTTCATACAGAACTATATTTGGGGTTTGCGGACCCTAGATTGGTTAAGTTAAACCTCTGTAATAATTAACTAAGTCAGAATCAAATGGATTAAGGGTTTATGGCTTTGTGAGAAGCCTAAAGACGTGAAACGTAAAAAGAAAACGTTGTATAGGTGGAACACAGTCCTTAAGGGGTCCTCACCATCTTGTATGTCCCCACATACTTAGGCTTACCGTATAGGTGAAACACCACATTTATATCTTAAAGGCACTCGCATATAACAGCTCAATAGCATTTATCAAAACAATACATGAAAACAACATCATACATATAAACCATCCCCCATGGGACATGGTGGAACCAACAATGGCTAAACCGAGGACACGAAAGCTTACCTTGCAAGCTAACTATCCAATGCCAAGAGTCTACACAAGCTCAAAGTCCATACACAGCAGAATCACAATCTGTTATGGACCAATTAACATATCAATATTCAACTCTATACTCAAACAATATAAAGACAACTTCTTTCCATACGTTCCATATCTTTAGGCTTCTCACAAATCCACAAGCCCTTAATCACTTAGATTCTGACTTACATTAATTATTATAGAAGTTCAACTTCATCAACATAGGGTCCACGAACCCATAACTCAATTCTGTATGAACAGTACCTTCACTGTTCACGAAGACCCAGAATATCCGTATATTTGTCTGGGGCATATCCGAATATCAATATCCGGATATTCAGAACCCCATATCCGGATATCAATATCCGAATATTTTGCGACAGAATGCAGTTTCTGCATTTCGCGAGATATCACTCCAAAGGTTGGGTTTTTAACCCATTCCAACGTTAAAGCATGCATTTTTAACCTCTTTTAAGTTCATATACTAGTTGGTTACTTAATTAACTCATTAAACATGGAAAGACTCCACTTTTACCCAATAAAACTCATGATCAAAGGTGGTAACACTTACCCAAGCTAAAAACAGAGCAACAAGTCGGCCAATTAGGGATCAATTAGGGTTAGTATGTTAAATATTGGTTCAAGACCTAATTAGGATACTAATCTAAGGTTTAAGTGAGGTGAACCATGCATAATGGACTAATTAATTATAAAACCCTAAAATTGGACCTAATTAGTGTTTAGAAGCACTAATTAGGTAATTAATGAATTTAATGAACTAAGACCTAATGTGGATATATGGGAATGCATAAGTGACCTAATAATATAAAAACCCTAAAATTAAAGTAAACTAGGGTTTCTAATAAAAGATAATTAGGGTTTACTAATTAAACCTAATTAGGGAGATAGTTGACAACCTAGGCTTAAGACTAGCCTAGGAACACATGATCAAGTAAGTAATGAAAGAAAATCATAAGGAATACTACCTTATATAATTCAGCCATGTGTGAACTAATTAGGGTTTTAGGTACAAAAATTGTACTTAAGGATGATTTAGGGTTTAAGGTATGTTTAAAGCTTGAATCCACTTGCAAATGGGAAATCTAACCTAGGGTTTACCTAGGATATAATTCGGCCATGAAGGAATGTGATGACTTGGAAGTGTTGAAATTAATCTAAGTTACCTTAGTGGTCCTTGAGTGTGATTCTAAGATTATGTAAGGTGCTTAAACTATATGGTTGATTGTGTAACAAGTGAACACTTTATAATGCACTAAAAACATGTAATTAAGAAATAAATGGTCTAGACTTGTAATGGGCATATTATTGGCATAGGAGTATAAAAAGGGGAATCATTAAATGATTAAGTCTTGGATATGACTTGATTAATTAATATGTAATTAATAATGTGAATGGTTCCTACTCTAGGTGTGCCTAGAGAACCTTGCACTTGAGGATTGATTTGGAGCATACGTATTATATTGGGGTGTGGGCTTGTGCTAAGCTCCTTGAGGTAAGCTTTTTGTTTAGGATATTCCTCTTCTCTTGTGACTCCACCATGATGGTGGGCATTATGGTTGCAATTGTATGAAAGTATGAGATATGTTGTATATGTGCATTCATCAACATTCATATAGAGATTATATGATTCATTATATTATGATGCACTGGTCATGTATGTTATGAGGTTCCTGACCAGTGAATATGTATGTAGGTTGCCTATGGCTTGACCCTAGGAGTTATTTCATACTGCAGTTTGTGTTAACTGTCTATGGTTTGACCCTGGAAGTCACACTAGGCATGTTGGACATGCCAGTTAGCTATTCTTGCGGAGAGCCCTTGAATAGTTAACCAGAGGATGATGTATGATGCTATGTTTATGGTGTATGTTTGTTATATATTCTTTATATTTGACTTGTCATGCAGGAATTGGGCTCAGGGGATTAGAAGATCATCTAAGAATCTTGAGCTTACTGAGATGTTGTTATCTCACCCCTTTTTGGGGACATCATTTCATGTACCCATGGTAGCAGTGTGCAGTCTAAGGGCAAGGGCCCAGCTACGGATTAGTGAATTGAGGCTACTGTTTATTTTATGTTTTTATGTGGCATGTGTAGTGTTTTGACATGCCTAGTTAGCTTATTTTGAGACTATGTTGATGTATGTAATAATGCTTAGGATTGTTATTAATTGAGCTTCTGGACTATGGTTGTTTTTGTTACAAGTTATGTTAGATCCATGTGATGAGGACACATAGACATGATGTATGGATGTATTAATTTGGGCACGGAGACATTATTTATGTACTAATCCTATGAGGGGATTGCAGTCCGTGTGGAACTTGCAAGTTGCCTATTATGTAACTGTGTTTATTAGGTGTGACTGTGTGTGAGATTTTTATCTCCCAGTTATCCGTTAACAGCTGTTATGCTATCCGTGAGACTCTGGCAGGAATGACACTTGTTGTCATATCCGTTTAGTCAATGGCCATTAATACTGGCTAATTAAATTATTGTAGTTGTATGTTTTAGATTTACGCTTTCGCAATATCTCATGTGAATGTTTTTAGAAATATTTTCAGAAAATGTTCTGGAAAAGGTTTATTCGTATTTTTACAAGACGTTTCTTTAATTATCTAATGAAACCTTCCGCTGTGTACGATATAATATCATGATATTAACAACTGGAGTACTACGGGGTGTTACAACAATCCAGGATCTTGAGTGGTCTTACGGGAGTCTTGAGGTTCTCCCGTATTTACACATCATCCAGTTGCACAATGTGTGCAAAATTAGCTATGTATCTCCGTAGTTGTGACGCGTGAAACACATCATGGTTGTTGGCCAAGTTTGGAAGCAAGGCAAGCCGGTAGGCAACAGGCCCTACACTACTAAGTATTTGGTATAGCCTAATGAATCTCGGGCTAAGCTTCCTCATTATGAGGGCACGACCAACACCAGTGACAGGTGAAAGTCTCACAAACACATGTTCACCCTCAATGAACTCTAATGGCCTATGCTTGTTGTCATAGTAACTCTTCTGACGACTCTGTGCTTGCTTCAGCTTCTCTCTGATTATCTGGATCTGCTGGATAGTATCTTGAACAAAGTCCAAGCCAAACAACTCTTTATCTCCAACCTCAGACCAATAGGTAGGAGTCCTACACCTCCTAATGTATAGTACCTCGTAGGGTGCCATGTGTAACACCCTAGTTTTCCTAACCGAAACGCTACTCAAAACGGCACAGATGCACACTTAATTCAATAAGAATAGCAGAATACTTCCTATAAGTATCAACATAGTTCTCTTGAAACTACGTGATTAAATTAAAACTTTATCTTTGCATCCTTTATGTTCACAACATTAAAATAAACTATACAGCCCCATAACAGCATAGAATTAAAACTTAACATCAAATTGTAATAACTAGCAATTCAGTAAAAACAGACAGCAAAACTTCTGTTTATCGGACTATCCAAATTCTTAAGCCTATTATCCAGACATAACCAATACATAACGAATTCATATTAACATCTTCAGAATCTATCTATAGATTCCTACTTACTCTCAGCAACTTGAAACATACAGACATACTTCGTTGTACGTGACATATCCAAACCCTTACTACAAAACCTTCTATAGATAATATACAGTTACACCAACAATATCTACAAACATATAATTATTTTGAAGCATAGACATACACAAAAAAACCCAGATGTTAATCTATTATGCTACTACTGGTGTAATTGCTACTCATTCTTTTCCACGTCCGTATTCTCTGAAGACTCGTCACTTTAAGCAAAACCTGAAATGTTTCCCCATAATGCGAGGTTAGATATAAAATCCCAGTACACTCTACATTTATAGAATAGTCTCCCAATATTAAGCTCACTTCATGCATAATTGGTCAGCACACGCAGAATAGCATAAACATACAGATTACGCATACAATTTTCAGACAAAACATATAGCACGCAACATACAAAATTCCATATTATTAAATCTAGTTCGACTACATCCTATGGTTACTTTACATGTAATCATTAAAGTTTGACAACTAATTTACGTATTTAAATTAAATAGTTAGCTTATCAATAATTTGTAAACATATAACGGTAATAATAAATATGTAAACACACAATCACTTTCAAACAACTTTATTTAACTTAGTAAACCATTCACAGTTTACCATTTACCTTACAAAATTTACCACATAATCCAATGCTACAGTTCTTACGAAAGTTCATCTTTCTCCCGTTAACCTGATACTGTCGGAGTAATTTCTCCGAGTATTATAGCATTTACAAACTTACTCACATTTCTTTACCATATTCTTCTTTCACAAATCAATACTCACAACTTCATTAGTTTTCAGAATATTAGTAAAACTTACAAATACAATAAAAATCAATAGATAACAAATTAATTAACAAACAATAGAGAATAAGCCGAATCAGTAGATATATTTAATTATACAGTCATACCAAATAAGTTATTAGATAAAGCACATCGTAATACAAAATAATATCAATTAAACAAGTACAGTAAATATTACAATACACACACATTCAATCTACACATTACAATACATCACAGAAATACAAGATAAACTTATACTTACAATCACAAATATATTTATCTTCACATCACAAATAGCTGGAACCACCCGAGGATCGAATGCGTTCACGATAATAACTTATCATATTCCATAGAGTCATCCATTAATCGAATGATCTCAACTTGTACGACCAGTTTATTCATTGGCCTCGTATTGAAATTCATTCTTATTTCATGTTTATTTAGATATAATTCACTTTACGAAACTATGTACTTTCAATTCAACACATTTACAAAACATCCTTTTTTCTGAGGATTACCTATACAAACAATCATAAACATTTAGTATTCATTACTTTTCTCTTTACGAGATACAACTAATTTATCGTCAAATTTATCAGAATATTAAAATATCTAAACCTCACATATATACTTTACCATACATAAAAATTCATCATAATTTCATATTCGAAATACATATTCAACTTATCAGACATACCAGTCATTACACAAATCATCAGTGTAATAGCCCGTTATGTACCGGTAATGTTATCATTGCATATGGTATTAAGCGCAGTTACAATCAGAGTAATTGAGTTAATTAAATTACGGGTAAACTTTTTCTTTTATTAAATCCTCATTGTTAAATCATTAACCATTTCCGTAACTAATTAAAACAACGCCGTAATTGTAAATGCAAAACTCGCGGAAGCATAAAACATACTAATTATGATCTCTCTAAGGAATACCATTTATTTTAGATTTCAGAAAACACATTTTCAAAATTTTACACAGTGGTAATCGATTACCCAGTAATCGATTACCTAGACATAGGTAATCGATTACCGAACTAGGTAATCGATTACTTTGAACACAGTGGCTCAATTTTGCGTCCCTTGTTTCAGGTAATCGATTACCAAAGAAAAGTAATCGATTATCCTAGTGTAAAAATGACAGATGACAGCTTTTAAATCACAGAAAGGGTGATATAATCCACTCCTAACACAAGAACTAATATAGGCTTTAGGCGCTTCCATCATGCATAATCATTAATCAATGCATCATTTACAATATTTCACAATTCCATTGCCATTTAAACCTCAAATGGCCCATTTTACATCACAAGTCTTCAACTGCCTCAAAATACAACATGTGTGGTCATGGACAAGTCTCATGCTCACCAAAATACCAATATAATCAAAAGGCATAAAGTATACATGAATTACAAAGACTTAGCATATAGTTATAAACACCCAAAAGCATGGCAATATCAACATGCAATATGTTCATAAACTAAGTTCAAAATACTAAACACTATGCTATGTGCATCAAATATAGCCCTCCAAAATGTCATGCTCTCCCAATGCACATCATGCTCGACTCCTCCACTAAGCGGGCCTCTTTCCCGAAGCTCCTCCATGCTCACTATAGCCTGAATGATGTCCCCAAACGTGGGATGAGATATACAAATATATCTCAGTAAACCAAGGGTACTAGAGGATCTCTCCACCCCATGGCTCACTCAATGTGAAACAATAACATAATGTAAAATGCATAACATACAAAATCACCAAACAACTGGGTACAAATCCAAGAACATCCACATAAGGATTCTGTTCAAGGACCCCATCATATAACTCCCGGGAAGCTTTCCGGTGCCTCTCCCATGGCAAAACCCAACTGGAACTCCTCATGAGCCTTATCCGGCAGAAGTCCCACGTTTGGATCATCCTGGTACTGCTCCCAGAGTCGGCCCCACGGCAAAACCGATCGAAATCCCCAAAGGATATCTCCAGCGGAAGTCCAAACCACACACATCTACTGGCCAGAGATCACAAAATTTCACACACAACATGCTCCAAGCATGTCACACAATCAAGCAATAATGCATGAACATACATATTCACACAATGTCAAAAGCACAAAATCCAACCACAACCTTCCACTAGGTATGGTGGAGCACACAAGGGATTAAATCCCAAGTTCCAAAGGTTTACCTCAACTCCGCAAATATTGCTCTTCCACGTAAGCTCCAAGCTTACTCCACTTCCATTGATTCCGTGAGAGGAAACCTATAATGATCAAACAACATGATCATCAATACCATTTCAAGTCAAAACAATACTTCTCAACACACAACCTAGGCCAATGGCCAACTTACATTTAATTCGATTACCACAACTATTTTAGTCATTAAACTAACTCATCATTTATGCACCAAGGCATCACTCATTGGTTACCACATTTTCACATCATTTTTCCTTATTTCTTTCCATATGGTCGAAATTTCACACACAATACATCCAACTTTCCTCCTTCCAATTTCACTACATCACACCAACCTATCATTTATTTAAACAACATTCATATTCATATAACATCAACTATACCATTTTCACATCATCACACCATCCATGACCTCAATAGGTCGAATTGCTCATGCCCACCAACCTAGGGGCATTCAATCCAATTCTACCCTTCCACATATTATACAATCCTATTATTAACTCATACCAATGATCCACAACTCAATTATTCACTCCTATCATCATGCCAATTCACAAAGTATAGAAATTCAACTCTAATTTCACTAAGTTACAATTTTCCAAATTATAATAATTTTTATTGCATCAATCATCATCATTTATCATTCTAAGCATTTAATTACAAAGGAGACATACTATTTAATGCTCCTAACTACCATAACTCAACACACATCATCAAAACCCTCACTAATTTTATGATCTCCATCAAAACTCATTGAGAATGTGAAAACTTACCACCATTAGCCTCCAATAGTCCAAGGGAGTGATCTCCAACCAATGGTTCAACACAAAAATCACCAAAAATTCCCGAAAATATCAATATTTTTATGGCTGAAAATGGGGAATTTCTCCCTCCATAATGCTCCCCACAAAGTGCACTCTACATAAAAGTCACTCACAATCTCAAGGGGAACAACTTTGTAGTTGGAAGTTTCTCTCACAAGTGTCTAGAAAAAAAGTTATAAATCACAAAACCTCAAACCCTCTCCAATGACAACTCACACGAAGGGAAGGAGAAAGGGAGGAGAGAGAAAATCAAAAATTTGAGACCCTTTTGGCACTTTAGTCACTTAAATAACTTAAGTGGGTCCCACACGTCACTTAACTTTCTTAAATCATCCATTTTAACTCACATATTCATAACCTATGTATTTTTCTCGTTCACGCCATATTTTTATTTCCTAAAAATACTGATCTTATTTTCACGTTTATCGGTACAATTACACTGCAGTATTTTACACCGGAAAAATCATTATTCATCAAATTTTCTGAAACTTGCCTATCCACTCGATTTTTCGTTCTGAATCCATTTCCGACATTATTTTTATCATTTGGGACCTTCTACTCAATTTTTTTATGCCTAGGGTTACGTGTTTGGTAAATTACCATTTTTCCCTTTTTACGTATTTTGGCTCTAATTTCCAGATTTTCACTAATCCTACCTCTTTAAACCACATTTTCATGTATAATAATATGTTTATGAAATACGAGGTGTTATAATCAGACACATCAATCAATTTATATATCAGCAGATACGTTAATTATTTCGCATATTAACTGACATGTTAATCATTTTACATGTCAATAAACACATCAATCATTCTGCATATTATTATGCACGTCAATCAATTCACATACCCACATACATGTCAATCATTTCATGTATTAAGAAAAATGTCAGTCATTTCAAATGCTAACAGATACGCCAACGTTAAACTCATTATTTAAATTAGATATCAACATACATCATTCATCACAATTTTATTTACCATATGAATACCACTATTCCAATGTCTAACCACATCATTAGTACATGCAACAACCATTATCCCATCGGATTCTGGTAGAACAATAAGACATAAGAAAACTCCTTAAACAGAGAGCTTACATGTGAAGCTTTACTCACACGAAACTTGATTCCCCAATAAATTTCTCCTGAATACACAATAGTATCACAACAAGATACCATCTGTTGGGTGAAAAATATATTATGATGGAAAACGTTCTAGTTCAGTACGAGAAAACACTTGTGTTCTCTTACTTTCAACCCAAGTGCGCAAGTGCACGCATCAAGTAATAAAGGGACTATTAGTGCCCAGATTATCGTTCCCACGAGGATAGAACTCTATGTAATGCCTTAAACTATTTAGAAAGAATGAAAATGAAAAGAAGAGTTAGTAATTGACCTGTTTGGTAAAACGTTCTCTACTGTCTTGACAATGTTCCTCAATAACAGTAGGTTTAATCTGACAGCAAACAGTTCATCGCTTCGTTATATATGATACCCTTCTTGTTGAGAGAAGGAAAAACAATATTCACGGGGGATTTATAGATACAATATTGAATAAATAAAGAAAAAAATAACAATGGTATTAGCAGTAATTAAGAGACAATAGTATGGATGATGTACAACAGTTATAATAGAAGGAACGAAATTGCTTTCCATTCTTAAATAATTATTCTCTCTACTCAAGACTTAACATTTTTGTCTTTGGTCCAGTCTCTTCACTGCCAACGTCTGATTCCTCAGCTTATGTACTAAATGGCTCACAAGTTTCCATATTCCTATGGCTCCCTTGACTCCAACAATTACTTAGCACAGAACCTTAAAGTGAACGAGGTAGTCCCTTATTCCTAAGGCAACCAGCAGTGTTGTTTCCACAACACTACCTTCCCCCTCTGGTTAAGCTGTCTGAAATCCCTTCCTTATGGAAGTTCCTTTCTCATTATGTGTTCAATTTCCATTGATACACAATGAATATAGCTTACTTAACCAGAGAAATAAAAAAGCTCAGTACAAAAGTTTTAAGAATAAGTCTTTAAGAACTTTGCAGTTTTTCTGTTCCACAGATAGTTTAGCCCATGGCTACTACTTTAAACATAATTATTCTGGACTGAAATCCCATAGACCCGAGATTCAATTCAGAAATAACGAGTGGAAAGGAGAGAAATAACACTTATATTTAAATGGAAAAAACTTAGGTTACAACAAAATAGAAAGTGGAGAATATGGTTGTTGCTCGTGAGGAGTCTCAAGTGGGTGATACAGAATAGAGAGTAAGTATTGTCACTTAACTACAGCTAAAACTATACAAAAGAAAAACTACAAAATAAACTAAGTGATCTCTTCTTAAGGAATTCGATGATGTTCTTCGTGCTGGAACGTCCTATTTATAGGCAGAAGAGTGAATGGCAAAGTGAGTAATTTCCTTGGATTTATTTTCTTGACTGCATGAAAGGGGCGGCGTGAACAGTGCTTTGAGGGGCACAAATGGCTGGATGAGACAGTTATTGTTAAGATTTGTCTTTCCTTCTGATCATCCCCATGTCTTGCTTTCCTCTTTAGCCAATAGGAACCGTTTATTCCCTGCTGCGCACGTTTCCTCTTGCTTGATTGCTGCACCGCTTATGCTTTATGGAAACTTCTTTTCAACGTTTCCAGCAAAGTGGTCAGAAATATTAAATGAGTGGAGCAGGTGTATTTAATGTTCCCAATCCGTTCCCTTTTTATATATTTTTCAAAGGATTACATCACCATCCGTTCCCCACTGTGTTTTTGTCATAAAGATATTAAACATGTGCTTTTAGTGCTAAAGTTGCTCATCATATGAGGGAACAGACGGTATTTTGCCATCAAAATGGGCTTAGATGGGAATAAATTTTCGTCCCATCACCATCAATTATTGATTAAGTGTCACCTGCAATTCAAAAAATTAATATTTACATGATAATTTATCCAACTCTTAAAACCACTTTTCTTGAATTATTCTTATTAAATTCTGAGACTTCACCATCTTAATATAAGTGTCATAAGCTTTACAACAATGTTTATAAGCTCCTTTTCGATAAGTATAACTCAAGATACGTCCATCGTAAGCAAATTGCTTAAACTCGTCTTCAGAAACAAGACAGCAGACAATTCTATATTTTTCGGGGAATGTTAACCAAACCATTTTATTCTGAAATTTTTATGACAAATACTAGACAACTGAGGCTTTAATTTGACATAATATTCGTCTTGGTTCGTTAAGAAATGAAGGAGTTATGAATTTTCAAAACACCACATAAAATGCAGCCATACAAGGCAGATTCAATCACTGTCCACACTTTCTTAATCTGGTCATGATCTAGACCTCATAAAAATACACTATTTTTGACAAGAAACTAGCCATCTTAACCTTTAATTTGATGTATCACACACTTTATTTCATTACGAAATGAGTGAGATATGCCCTTTTTAATTTGGGCTAAAGGTAAACAACATTCCATTACAGCCTGTGTAACAACCCATTACGTACTGGTGTTGTTAACATTGATTATGATATTAAGCGCAGTTACAATCACAGTAGTTCATTTAAAAATGCGAGTAAACTTTTTTCTTTCCATTACATAAGCGTTTAAAACAATAATAAATCGTAATGAGTAAAAGCTGTGATCATAACTGAAATCTAAACGCGAAATAATTATAATAAATGCCTAACTATCATATAATACTTGTCTCAAATCTCTAAGGGGTTCCCATAAACCCACTTAGCATAGTTCTCGCTTTTACTATTTTTATATAACTGAACATGGTTAGTAATCTGGACATTGCGAGAGATTTAGTGGGTACAAGTCTCTCATATTTTAGTATGTTATTTTAGACTCAATTACTTTTCCAACAAGCTATCACACGCACCATAAAGTTCTCATTTGCTCCGGTTATCACCGTTTGAAGTTGAATAAGAAAAGCTGCCAGCCAACCTCAAACAGGGCTCCATACATACTCTCCCATTTCAGCGATTCTGAACAAACTACACGAATAAATTATCTAAAAATTTTATACAGTAAACTAGACACCTTAAGCTTCAATTTGACATATCATGGGCCTAATTTGACCAAGAATTGAGGGAGAAATAAATTTCCCAAAACTGTCACCCGACAGCCTCTGCTGTAGGGCGTTCTGGACAATCCCCATTCAAACGCCTCTTCAAGTCTGCGTACAACTCCAATGGCTACCAATTTTTGACACAACATAGTCGACATCTCAACCTTCAAAATGGTGTATGAAACGTCCTTATTGGACCTCTGTGAAAGTTGACCCAAAAACTGCAATTTTGACGGCATCTCTTTTGTTTATTCAACATACCCCACTTTATCAAAAGTGTGTTATTATCATCAAATGGTACCTAATAGACATGGGTGGCACTCAAGGACCAACAATGCCTTGGTGCTCTTACAATCCATTACAATTTGTATCAATTTCCTCAAGTTACAAATCATTACTTACTTTGTCAAATTTAAATCATTTCAATCACATTATTCCATTTGCATGCATTCTTTCAACATATACATATTCATCACCTAAAATAGGCCTATTGCCCTTTCATCACATACATGCTTTAAATATTACACAAGGTCCATGATCATAATATTACAATTCTCCAAAATAATAAGCATGAATACAAATGGCTTCTTTAAGTACAACAAATAAAACCTCAAAATACAACATGATAAATATACAACTAGACTTAAGCAAAATATGGCATGAACAAATATGACAGTATGCATAATCCTAAATCCATATACAATGCTCATGCCCTAAGTCTAGCCTATGCCCTAAGTCATCATATGGGCCTCTTACCCACAGGTCTAGCCCTATTGCTACTACTTGAAATAATGCCCCAAACTCGGGGTGAGATATACGAATATAGCTCAGTAACCCAGAGGTTCTAGAGATTACTCTGCCCAAGGAATCACTCAGATGTAAATCAATAATGCACCATAACAACCAAAACGAGATAAAGCAAGGGATTTAGTAAAGTAAGGATGCATAAGGAGTAAAAATACGATGACACTGGAATTATAACACCTCACAATTTTAAATCAAGTAATTAAAATATTAAGTGAGCAATCAAGTGAAGAATTAGTGAAAATCCTAAAGATTAGGCCAAAATACAAAGAAAGGGCAAAACGGTAATTAGCCAACACACAACCCTAGGAAGATAAAAGTGAATAGTGTTTTTTCGCGGGTAAAAATATTGCGATACGATTGCACCGTAAAATGTGCAAGTGGAGTTTTGAGCTCTAGGTTTCAAATATGAGTTAAAAATGGTCTATAGAGCTAGGAAATATGATTTCTGATAATACTTGATGGAATTAAGACAGTTTGGGGAAGCGTGCCAACGGCGCGCGCAATAGTTTAAAACAGTGTTTTCTCCGAACGACCGGAAACTTCCGGATTCATCTGATCAAAGGTAATTAAAGGAGAATAGTTAATGTTAAAAATTAGAGTTTCTAATTAGGTTGTGAATTTACGGACGTTTAGTGGAATCGTAGAGGAATTCAGAGGAGTTTTAAATAGCGTGAGGTGGCGTGGGGCCCACCCCACTTAAAATCCACTTATCCACCTCATCACCACTATTCATCATCACCCTATTTCCTTCCCCTTCAGCTGAAACCCACGCCTCCCCCTCTCTTTCTCCAAAATTTTCTTCAAAACTTTCCCCCTCCATTAATCACTCATCCAAGCACCAAATGCAACAAAGTTTGACTTGAAATTCATTGGAAATTGCCTCCTAAAGCCATTGGTGGCCTTGTTTAACCGTGAAAGTGAGTGGATTTTGAGATCCTTCCCTCACAAGGCCGCGGCTCACATTGGAGAAAGGGTGTTCATGGAGTTTTTGAATGCTCCAATGGTGGAGTATGTCTAGGAGGAGCCCATTACCTAGCATTTGAGTGAGTTTCTACACCTTTTTATTGGTTGATTCTTGTGATTGAGTTTTGAAAACCTAAAGCTTTGATTGATGATATGTAGTGTTAGAGAGCTCAATTAGAAAATGTGTATTAGATGATAATGCGTTAGAATGATGTATTAAAGCTAGAATTGCAATGAAAATTTTAGGTGAAAATTATTGAATTTTAACTTAGAAGAATTTGGTGATCATGACTTTGGACTTTTGAATTTTGTGTTGAGGCTTTGTTTGGTAAATTGTGGTATGATAATATGATGATATAATAGGTTGTGTGAGGGTTGGAGTGATTAAAATTGAATGGAAATCCCTTGGAGTGTCATAGGGCACAATTCGACCCTTTGAGGAAAAATGAGTGAATTGATGTTGAAATATGAATTGGATGATGATTTGTGTAGTTATATGGTACTTAGATGGGTTGTGTGGTGGTTGGAAAGTGTTTGAATCAATGGGAAAAAATGAATTGGGTTTAGGAACCTAAATGAACCTAGAGCGAACTATTTAGCGAAACGATGCTTAAAAGATGTAAAACGGCGAAACGACAGTTGAAATGGCCTTATGGCAACACAAGGATGGGTACTAAAATGAGAAAGAAAATTTAGAAAAATAAATCTCAAATTAACACTATTTTGGCTGAACCTTCAAGGAGGGAGGGGAGGATTTTGTGATTTTTACGTTTTGACGTTATTTGACACGTACTGATGGCTGTACGTTATTGATAGGTTGTCGTACGTCGACCTGAATCCCGAATCTTGAATCAGTGATTTGCCCTTGGTCCGGGACCAAGTGGATTGAGGTAAGTAATTGGTTCAATGCATGTATAATTGTAAATTAGCATGTATTGGTTGAAGTGTAAGTGATTGGGAATGTCATCTATGTAGGCATTCTGCAGTGTACCACGTTATGGGATAAGCTGCTGCGGAGCTAGTGGTAAAACGAATTAAGGTAACCTCTTGGTACTAGGGCTTGTTCCCTTTTTCTGTTCCACCTTGCCAGTTGATGGCAACGGTAGGAAGTGTGTATGAGTAGTGTAGAACAACATGAGCATGCATTAGCATTTATGAGGGTACTATATGTACCAGATCACTGGCCAGTAGATAGTGTAGCCTTCGGGCAGTGCGGACTTCCACTGGATAGGTCTCCGAGAGGGAGTTCCAGTTGACCGAGCGTCATGGTGTGTGATCCGGATAGGAGCACACTAGGAATGTCTCGGGTGTTATGGATGGAAGGGGTACCTTGGTTGTGGTTATTTGAACACACCTTGGATGAGACCCATAGGCTTATATATACCCAGGGCGTGCGTGGTATTGGTAGCTACCATCCCGCATCATCGTATTTTGTATCCCGATATTTCCCAGTTTCTCTAAATCCCTTGCTATATCTCGTTTTCAAAGTGGTTGTTTTATTCTACTTATATGCATCGAAGTGAACCATTGGGCGGAGTTTTCTCCAGAACCTCTGGGTTACTGAGATATATTCGTATATCTCACCCCGTCTCGGGGCATTTATTTCAGGATATAGCAGTGGCATTGGAGCAGCGGGCAAGAGGCCCGCAGAGTGATAGAAGAGCATTTTCAGTATTTGGCATATTTGTCCATGTTGACATGCCTAAGTTTAGTAGTTTGTATCATTTGAACTTATGTTTAAATTTGTAATTGAAGTCGTAAGTTGTAATATTTAAGTATATGTTGTAAATGTAAAAGAGATGCATGATGTACTAAGATGGAAGGACTTTAGGCCTATGTTAGAGTTATGACTATATGCTTATATCGTGAAACTACATGTAAAGGGGACCTTTGTGAGTGAAACAAGTAAGGATTATAATGTGAGCCCTATAGTATAAACTGTGTAATAAATATAAACTGGATTGGGTTGTAAGTGCCCCAAGGCGTTGTAGGTCCTTGTGTGTGCCACCCATTGGATTATTACTGTATTATTATGTGATTATTAGGTACATTTGAGGCATAAATGAGTTTGTACAAATTTGGGGATTATTGGAAAAACAAAGGAAATTCTGGCAAAATTTCTGTAGAATTGGCAGATTTTAGGTGAACTTCGGGAGAGCATATCTCCCTCCATAGAGGTCTGATAGAGACGTGTCATACGCCATTTTGAAGGTTGAGATGTCCTTTACCTTGTGTCAAATTTTGGGAAAAATATGGGTTGGTCTTCGACCTGAAAAAAATAGAGGAACGCAGACTGCTCATGTGCCTACTGCACATGTGGCAGTTCTGGAACTGTTTTGGGAAATTAATTCCCGCTTTGTTTCTCAGTCAAATTAAGCGTATGATACACCAAAATCAAGTTTGAGATGTCTAGTTTGTAGAATAACATAATTGAGAGGAATTGGATGAGTGGATTGTGTGCAGTAATTCGAAAAGTGTGAGTGGTTTTGAGTTGTTTTGGGGTTGGTTGGCTGTTTTGCTTGTCCAACTTCAAACGACGATAGACGGAGCAAACGAGCTCCGAATTGAGCGTGTGATAGCTTGTTGGAAAGGGAATTATGTAAGAAAAAAATATAATCTGAGAAGAAGGTCTGGTTGTGAACGGTATGTTCGCAGAAAATTAATGAGTGAACCATGTTCAAGAAGTAAAAACGTAAAATTGAGTAATTGGCTAAGTGGGTTTATGGGGACCTCTTAGTAACTTATAATAAGTAAGGTAAGAAGTAAAAGTAGCTAAAATAATTATTTCGCAAGAGTTTTCAGTTACGGTCACAGCTTTTAATTATTACGCTTTTATTGTTTTAAATGCTCGCGTAATAATCGGAAAAAGTTTATTCGTATTTTTATAAATGAATTGCTGTGATTGTAACTGCGTTTAATATCATAATTAATGTTAACAATACCGGTGTACAACGGGCTGTTACAGGAATGGTCGAAGACAAAACCACGCAACATCCGGCCTATTGGCCTCGGCATATAGCCTACGGGTTCTCATCCAAGGAAGTGTTCCCAGAACATCAACCAAGGCACCCACCCACAATACACCCGAGAAATTCCTAGAGTGCTCCTCAATGGATAACAACTTTGTAACACCTCGTGTATACCCGGTTTGTTAACATGTTATCGTATTAAGTCACGCTTAATTAAAAATGTGGAATATCTTTTTCTTTTCAATTATGACGTCATTAAACTTAACCAAGTTGATTACTTAATCAATTTCATAAAACATCGCTTGTATGTAAATTGCAAAATACAGCTAACTGAAATACCTCATAAATATAAAGTGAGTAACTAAGTTGCGGATCTACAACACGTAGTCCGGAAAATATCCTGATACATTAATACAACTCAAAACTGAGATAAAACAAAGTGAATCAATGTGGCATGGAAAATCCCAATGCTCACCAAATAAGGCAACAAGCCCAGCAAGTCTCAACAACAACAACATAATAATAAAGCTAAAGACATAATAACAACAGGCATATCCAGCATCTCGGTACAATCAGCATACAGATAAATATCAATAAACTAAGCTTCGGCCTCCTGCCGCTAGAGGTCTCAACCCCCGCATTACTTGAACCTGAAATAAGCGCCCCAAACGTGGGGTGAGATCTCTGAACAAAAATCTCAGTAAGACAAGGGGTTCTCAAGGATCTTCCACCCCAAGCTCACTTACATGTGCAATACAAGTTCCAAAAACAGTTCAACAGTATAAGTTCCAAAATAGTGCAATGCAGCAGATAATCATGTCATGTGTGTCAATACTAATCTACTGGCCAGAGAAATGCAGGAATACGTCTATTACCCACACTAGTGCAAGACGTCACTTGCACCCACCCACAGTGTCACCGTCTTGTATGACGCCACATACTCAGGCTAATTGCCCAAGTGGAACGACACATACATATTATAAGCATTTGCACATAAAGCTCAACAGTATTTTCAATTATCAAAGCATGTAAACACAACATGCATATAAACCATTCCCCCATGGGGTATGGTGGAACCACACAATGGCTAAACCGAGGACACGGAAGCTTACCTTGCAAGCTAACAATCCAAGCCAAGAGTCCAACCAATCTCAAAGCCCAAATACAGCAGAATCACAATCTGTTTTAGACCAACAATTATATCAAAACATACTCAACAAGTATAAGACACAAGGACAACGTCTTTCCTTTTCATTTCATGTCTTAAGGCTTCTCACAAAGCCACAAGCCCTTAATCACTTGATTCTGACTTAGTTCAATTATTACATAAGTCCAACTTAACCAATCTAGGATCCACAAACCCCAAACACAGTTCTGTATGAACAGTACAGACACTATCTCAAAATCCCCAGAATATCCAGATATATGTCGGGGACATCCATATCCGGATATGCATATCCGGATATCTCAAATTCCATATCCGGATATCAATATCCGGATATCATATCCGGATATTTCGCGACAGAATGAAGTTTTTGCATTTTGCGAGATATCACTCCAAAGGTTGGGTTTTTAACCCATTCCAACGTCCAAGCATGCATTTTTAAGTCCATTTAGGTTCATATACAGGTTGGTTACTTGTTTAACTCATTAAACATATCAAGACTCCACTTTTACTCATTAAAACTCATGATCAAAGGTTGTACAACTTACCCAAGGCTTAAGACAGCAAGGAAATGGTACTCTTGGAGCTCACCAACAGCTCCTCAAGTCTGACTTCACGAGGTGCACGAAAATGGTGATCAAGGGTTGGTTCTTTGCACCAAAGATCACTCCTTGGAGCTCCCACAACCAAGGAAATGGATCCTTCTTCGCCAACAAAGAAGTCAGCCCACAAAACTCACAAACTCAGAATATCCACTCAACAATGAAGTCTCTCACTCACCCCCAAAGCAAGCTCTCACACTCACAAAGTGTTAGGATGAAGAAACAACCAAGAAAATAGTCTCTTGGTTAAGTTTTGGTCAAGAACAAGGGAAGAGTGGCAATGGAACAGTAGTGTAAGAGTGCAAGTCAGCCACCCAAGTCACGTAGAGGCCGAGTGATACCTAGGGTTTTGAGCCAAAGGTTGTACATATAGTGTTTTAAGAATTAAAAACACAGTATTAGCATTAATTGCTACGCTTAGAATTTTAATCCCAAACTTAGGATTCTGAACCTACTCATTTTTCTAAGATTTATCATATTTTTATTTTATTTTTCGCAGCACCTTTCCGGTATGCGCTTTTCCATAGCCAGTATCAGTTCTGGCACCAGTTCTCATTATTTAAACTTGAAACTCGTTTTAAAAGTCTTACATATTATTCTAAGAATATTCATGCACTTATTATAATTTTCCGGGATACTTCGTCGGTACGCATTTATACCGAGTAGCAGAACCGGTATCTGCATTTTTCGTCAGAAAAGCGACTTTCAGCATTACTACTCACTTACTATATTTATTTAAGCCTCATAATAATTATTAGGGTCAATTATGGAATCATTTCCTAATTTCACATAATTAATTAATTAACTTCCTTAATTAACGGTGCGAGTTCTTACAAACTCCATTACCCCAGGTCAACTAGAACTCCCTCACGGAGACCTATTTAGTGGAAGTCTGTAACGCTCGAAGGCAACTATTTACTGGCCAGAGATACGATACATCCTATGTACCCAATATACATACATATGTGTATGAGCATGTTATAACACATCATCAACATACACCTCCAACCACTACCCCTAAGGGGCATGGTGGAGCACAAATGGAGATTAACCCCAGTACCAAAGGATTACCTTATTGAAGTTCCCTCTCTAGGCAACTCCAATGCAAGATACAACCAAGCTTGGTCCAACCAGAAATGCCACAATCCTTTTGGTCAAGGACCAAAGGAAATCCACCAAGCTCACTGCTCAAACTTCACGTCTGTGGGAGGCAACCTACAATGATCACACAAGGATCATCAATTTAATGGTGCAACCAAGTCAAAATACAAAGCACCACACTCCCACACACACAAAGGTTCGGCCTTCATGGCCAAAAATACAAAGTCATGTTGTTAATTTTATTACAACATCCCAATGGTTTCCCAAGCTCACCACAACACCAAATTAAGTCCTCAACTTCATTACATTACCACTCAACCTCAACTTTCCCAATTTTCCTCTTTTAGGCCAAATTCTACACTTAGGCATATCCAATGGTTTCACCTCCAATCCACATGCATCACAACAACACACAACCTATTTAAACTTAGCTCACAACCACATTACATCAATTTTTCATCATCTTTTTACCATTATGCTCAATATGGCCGAAATGTGCAAGCATGCATGCCCAAGGTTTTCCAACTCAATTCCACACTTCCACACATCATACAATCCTATAATTAACTCATACAACTACACCACGACTCAATTACATAATCACACAACAACATCCATACACAAAGTCTTGTATTTCCATCATAAAATTGCATAAGTTACCAAATTTTTCATCAATAATTTTTATGAGCTTAATCATCATAAAACATCATTCTAAGACACTTTTATCTAATACACATTTTCAATTTGAAGTCTCCAACCACATCAATCCATACAAGCATGCTCTAGGTTCATGAAAATCAATCCATCAAATTAACCAATGAAAATCAATCCATCAAATTAACCAATGAAATGTGTTGAAACTTACCAAGGATTAAAGCCTAAGACTCCTCCACACAATATCCAAGCATTGGTTGATCAAACAACACCAAGAAGACTAATTTTCCTCAAGAATTCGTGGCAATGGGTCTCAATTTTCTCTCAAACTAAAGGGTTTCAAGGGTTGAAAGTGGTATGGTTGGGTTCAGATGATTGTTTACTTAAAGTTTGATGACAAACTTTGTTGATTTTGGAGGCTAAATCATCAAGAACAAAGAAAAACAAATTTTGCTCTCCAAGAACACCATGGTTGCGGGTTTGGAGCTGTGTGGGTAGAGAGAAGAGAGTGAATAGTGCCTTGGGCACATGTGACGTAAGTTCGCTTAAGTGGGGTGGGTCCCACTGCCACCTCGCGTGTTTCAAATTAATTCAAATCTCCCGGTTAATCCACTAAACGTCCATTAATTCCTAGACTATTTAGAAACTTCAATTTTTAACATTCACCAATGTCCTTTAATTTCCCTTGATCAAATGAATCCGGAGTTTTTCGATCGTTCGGTAAAATCACAGTTTTAAGCCGTTATGTACATTGTGGGCACGCTTCTCCAAAAACCCTATTTCAATCTATTTTCATCAGAAATCATAATTTCTAGTCCTATGTACCATTTATAACTTATTTCCAAACCTAGAGCTCATAATTCATTCGGCACGCTTTTCAGTGCAACTGTACTGCTGTATTTTTACTCGGTAAAAATACTATTCATTATTTTTCCATAAACTTGCCTAACCACTTAATTTTTTGTTCTGAATCTATTTCCAGGGTTAGTTTTTTCATTTGAGACCTTCTACTCACATTTCATTTCCAGGGGTTACGTGTTTGAAAATTTACTGTTTTACCCTTTTTACGTATTTTGACTCAGAATTCAGGATTTTCCACTAATCCTACCTTTTAATCTATATTTTTAATATGATTATACGTTTTAGAATTACGCGGTGTTATAGCCCAAACATCCTTTACTCTTTCAGTCACGAAATCCCCAAATATGGTTGGAATAATCTGAATTTTTAATATGTTATACTGGACTTACATATGTTTAATTTGGAAACCACTCTCCATTTGGAGTTCTACAAAATTATCTCTATTAGGGTTTGTCGCTCTTTCTTTAGACTCGTTTGCTTAGTTCTCTTTTAATTCAACAACCAAGATTTAATCCCATCATAACCTCATCAAAGATTCAAGATTATAACATCATATATTCAGCTTTAACATAGGAAGAACAAAGATGAAATCTCAAGATTAAACCACTAGAAATCAAGTAGGTTACCTTGTTTAGCTTCCAAAACAACACTAGGATAATCTCCACACTTTAAACCCTTGAAACCATCATTTTTTCACACAAGTCCAGCCATACATCCATGTCTTTGAAGAGGATAAACTCCACTCATCACAGCCCCTCTAGAGAAATTAATCATATGATTGGATTCACAAGCTCCTAAACTACAAGTTTCATGTAGAAACTTAAGCTTAAAACTTTTTAGTTTGTGAGATATGGCTAACCCCTTTTCAAGAGACTTTGTTCAGCCATGGAAAACATAAGGAAGAAAGGAAAAGAAAGAAAGCCTCGTGGGACTTCTAGGAAGAAAGAATGATTGATTGCTTGTCTTTTAAATTCCTAAGTTACTTTAACTTTTTAATCAACTTGTTAGCTTTTTCATATGTTAACAAAGGCTTGAATATTATTGGTACACACACTCTTCTAGGCTCTTCTACAAGACCACATCTCGGATGACCCCTTTGGAAGAGAAAAGGAATTGCATTTGGTTGTTAAAATATCACAAAGTTAGCTTATTTCTAAAGTTTCCAACATAGCCTACAACTTTTGACTTTCAACACACTTTATCTTTAATCCTATTAGTTCTGTTTCTTATACTTGTTCAGCCCACATGGCTGAAGACACAATAAAGAATTCGTTGGACTTACACCAAGGAAGAAAGAAAACAACTTTACATGTAGAATAAGTCAACAATTCAATAAAACTATTCAACCAATAGTTTTCTAGTCTTTCTTTCAACTTTGACCTAGTCATCCTTTTAATTTAGAGAAAAGTTCATCAATGCCCCCTATTGTTTATTCCAGAATCATCTATGCTTCTGTGATTTTATTTATCATATATGCCCCTGTGGTTTGCAAAATGGTATGTTTTCTTATCATATATGCCCCTGTGATTTTTTACTTTTTATAAACTACAAGGACATATGTGATAAACAAAAAACCACAGGGGTATATGTAATTCTGAAGCAAACCTTAAGGACATTGGTAAACTTTTCCCTTTAATTTAATATGATTAGTCCCTCTTAAAACATATAATTCAACATGTATTATGACTTAAAAGAAAGCATTCAATCAACCATTTGATAGAAAATAAGACTAGGTTATAAAACTAGTCATCTTTGACAACATACTTTGATTTTTCATGTATTTTTGAATACCTTTGACTTTTTAATTTATCAAGCTTTGACCTATTTTTATAAATTAATCTAGAAATAATTTGATTAATCCAAGACCACTTCTAGTCATTAAAATTCTAGGGAGAATTTAATTACACAATCAAACTTAAGCTTAGGCCATTATTTTGCTTATTTGCAAATTAGTCCCTATACTTTCACATATTTATATTTTGACCCCCTACACTTTATTAATATTCTTATTTAGGTATAATTTACCTTGACATGAATTGTATCATCACAAATTTTAGCATGTCAATTTATTCATTCACACAACAAAATTCACATCAAAAGTACTTATTCAAAAGCTAGTGTAACCTAGTATTCACACGTGTACTTCTTTTATTATATCAAGATTTCTTAATGTGGGCTGTTATACCATGCCCAGGCTAGCATGTAAACTGTTGTTGTACGAAAACTGAACCAATGTTAGATACCGATCCCATGCTGAGCCTTGCTCTAAAGTGCAAGCCTTCAACATGTCCTCCAATGTCTAAATGGTCCGCTCAGTCTGTCTGTCAATCTGAGGGTGATAGGTTGTACTCAATCTCAACTGAGTACCAAAAGCTCTCTGCAACGCCTCCCAGAATCGAGATGTGAACTTCAGGTCCCTATCACTAATGATACTCTTGGGCAGCCTACGAAGCCTCACAATCTCGTGAACATACAGCTTGGCCAACTGCTCAGTAGAGAGGCTCACCTTTACTGGAAGGAAATGGGCAGACTTCGTCAATATGTCCACAATGACCCAAATAGAGTCGCAATCAGCCTGAGTCTTAAGCAATCTCAAAACGAAGTCCATTGAAATGCTTTTCTACTTCCATTGCGGAATCTCAAGAGGTTGAAACTTACCAGATAGTTTCTGGTGCTCAATCTTCACTTTTTGGTGTAACAGCCCTTTGTACACCGGTATTGTTAACATTAATTATGATATTAAGCGCAGTTACAATCACATAAATTCATTTATAAAAATGCGAATAAACTTTTTCCGATTATTACGCGAGCATTTAAAACGATAAAAAGCGTAATAATTAAAAGCTGTTACCATAACTGTAAACTCTTACAGAATACTTATTTAAACGATTTTTACATCTTACTTTACTTATTATAAGTCACTAAGGGGGTTCCCATAAACCCACTTAGCCAATTTGTCAATCTTACGTTTTTACCTATCCGAACATTCTATCACACACTCAATTAGCTCATTACCGTTTGAAGTTTGCCAACCAACCCCAAAACAGCTCTCACACTCCACGATTCCTGTTCACTAATTATTTTTCTGCGAACACACGTGACCAAATCAGACCTTCCTCACTGGCTCCTATAGGGCTTCTTGCAACCCAGAATATTCTAATATTTTGACACATTGTAGGGGACATCTCAAGCTTCAAAATGGCATATGAAATGTCTCTATCGGAACCCTGTGGAGGGAGATATGCTCTCTCAAAGTTCGTCTAAAATCCGTCAATTCTACATAAAATTCGCCAGAGTTTTCTTTGTTTTTCCTAAAATCCTCAAATTTGCATAAGTTCACTAGTACCTCAAATGTACCTAATAATACAATGGGTGGCACACACAAGGACCAACAATGCCTTGGGGCACTTACAACCCAACTCAGTTTATATTTTTTACACAATATAGCTCACTTTAAATCCTTAAATGGTTTCAATCAACAAGGTCCCTTTTCATGCATATTTTCAACATACAAGTAATCATAAACCTACAATAGGCCTAAAGCCCTTCCATCATAGTATATCATGCATTTCTTGTACATTTACAACATTTAACTTATATATTACAACTTACAACTTCAACTTCAAATTACAACTTATAAATATTACAACTTTAATTACAAATCGAAACATAAGCTTAAATGACACAAACTACTAGACTTAGGCAAAACGACATGAACAAATATGCTAATGAACTCATCCTACATACATACGAGATGTTCATGCCCTAAGTCTAGCCTAGGCCACATGGCCAACAAAATGCAAAATGGTAAAGGTGCTCCCAGTAGTCATCCTACGAGCTTCTTGCCCGCCGCTCCACTGCTACCTCCTGAAATAGTGCCCCAAGACGGGGTGAGATATACGGATATATCTCAGTAACCCAGAGGTTCTAGAGAAAACTCTGCCCAATGGTTCACTTCGATGCATATAAATAATATAAAACAACCACTTTCAAAACGGGATATAGCAAGGGATTTAGAGAAACTAGAGAATATCGAGATATAAAATACGACGAAGCTGGAATGGTAGCTACCAATACCACGCAACGTCCTCGGCATATAAGCCTACGGGTCTCATCCAAGGCGTGTTCCAAGAACCACAACCAAGGTACCCCTTCCATCCATATACACCCGAGACTTCCTAGTGTGCTCCTACCCGGATGACACACCACGACCCTAGGTCAACTGGAACTCCTTCTCGGAGACCTATTCAGTGGAAGTCTGCACTGCCCGAAGGCTACACTGTCTACTGGCCAGAGACTCGGTACATAAGTACCTTCATAAATACTACATGCATGCTCATGTTGTTCTACACTACTCATATACATTTCCTACCAATACCATCAACTGGCATGGTGGAACACACAAGGGGAACAAGCCCCAGTACCAAGAGGTTACCTTAATCTGTTCCTCCACTTAGCTCCACAGCAGTTTATTTCCCAAACTTGTTACTCAACAGAATGCCTACACAGAGGACATTCCCAATTACTCAAAATTCACACAACACATGCTAATTCATAATTATACATGCATTGATCCAATCACTTACCTCAATCCACTTGGTCCAGGACCAAGGGCAATCCACCGATTCTCGGTTCAGGATTAAAATCGACGTACGGCAACCTACATGACCATGTACAACCATCAGTATACGTCAATTCCATCAAAACGCGAAAAACGTCAAAATCACTCCCCTCCCCTTGGAAGGTTCGGCCAAACAAGGAAAATTTTCAATTTTATTTTTCTAAATCTTCTTTCTCATTTTATTACACATCCTTAGGTTTCCAAGAGGCTAATTCAAGTGTCGTTTTTCCGTTTTACGTCTTTTAAGCATTATTTTGCTAAATAATTCACTCTAGGTTATATTATGTCCCTAAATACAATTTATTATTTTCCATTGATTCTACCACTTTCCAACCACCACACAACCCATTTTAATACCATTCAATACTTGATATATCATCCAATCAACACAAACAACCTCAACTCCCTAATGCTCCCTTTATGGCCGAATTACACACTTGGAATTTTCAAAGGATTCTCACTCAATTTTCATCATTCCACACATCTTACAACACCATTATATTAACATATAATCATCTAACAACTCACCAATAACATCTTAAAACATTTTTCCAAAATCCAAGTCATGACACTTCAAAAATATTCTAAGTTACAAAATCACTTTTTTCACCTAAAATTTTCATTGCATCTATAGTTAATACACATTATTCTAAGACACTTTCATGTACAAACTTTTTCCAATTGAGCTCTCTAACATCACACATCAAAAAATTAAGGTTTAGGGTTCATGAATATCAACTACAATCAAACCATGTCAATGGGATGGAAATATACTCACAACCAAGGCTTGATGCTACCCCAAGACTCCTTTAAGCAATGGAAGCTCAAATGACTCCATGAACCTCCATTTCCCCCCCAAAATTCGAATCTGAAAATGGCTTGGATCTCCCCTAATACACGGTTTCAATGCTCAAGAGTGGTACCAATGTGTTTAGAAGATGTTTTCCATCAAGATTCAAGACAAAAATCGATGGATTCGGTGGAGAAACGACAAAGTTGTGATCAAATGAAATTTCGGATGCAAAAGGTGATGGAGGGGTTGTATATGGTGCGGCCAAAGAGAGAGAGGAGTGAAGGTGATGACTGAATAGTGAGGGGTGAGGTGGCTTAAGTAGAGTTTAAGTGGGGTAGGTCTCACACCACCTCACGCGATTTAAAACTCGTCTAAACTTTCACTAAATGTCCGTAAATTCAAAACCTATTTAGAAACTGTAATTTTTAACATTAACTATTCTCCTTTATTTATACTTGATCAGATGAATCCGGAGTTTTTCGGTCGTTCAGAGAAAACACTGTTTTAAGTAGTTGCGCGCGTCGTTGGCACGCTTCCCCAAACTGACTTAATTCTATCAAATATTATCAGAAATCATATTTCCTAGTCCTATAGACCATTTATAACTCATATTTGAAACCTAGAGCTCAAAACTCAACTGGCACGTTTTACGGTGTAATCGTACCGCGGTATTTTGACCCGGTAAAAACACTATTCACTGATTTTTCTGAAACTTGCCTAACCACTCAATTTTTCATTTTGAATCCATTTCTAGGGTCATTTTTATCATCTGAGGCCTTCTACTCAATTTTTATCTTCCTAGGGTTGCGTGTTGACTAATTACCGTTTTGCCCTTTCTTTGTATTTTGGCCTAATCTTTAGGATTTTCACTAATCCTTCACTTAATTACTCATTTAATATTTTAAATACTTAATTTAAAATTGCGAGGTGTTATATTTGGCATATCAAATACTTGGATAGATAAATTGCTATATCTTTCTTCATGCCCGGCCACCAAAAGTTTCTCTTCAAATCCTTGTACATCTTTGTAGCCCCATGAGAGATAATGAATTGGTCTTTATGAGCCTCTAACATCACCTTCTCTGTAATCAGTCCCCTAGGTACCACAATCCTGTTTTGAAACATTAACAATCCTTGATCGTTCCAAGACACACCATCTTGGTTCTTCACATAATCAAGGCATTATCTTCGCACCTTTTCCTCTTTGATCGTCTCCATTAACTCATTTTCAACTCTAACGGTTTCCATCTCAAATAGTGAACTCCCAAATAAAGAGCTCACTGTAAAGTCTTGAAATTTCTCGATCACATCAAAATCTTTAATCATTAAGCTGAATAGGCTAACAAATTTCGGACTCAAAGCATCAGCTGCCACATTGGCCTTGTCGGGTTGGTACTTCAACTCGAAGTCGTAGTCCTTAAGGAATTCCACCCATCTTTGTTGTCTCATGTTTAGCTTCTTCTAATCGAAAAGGTTTTTTAAGCTTTTGCAATCGCTGAACACCGTAAATTTTATTCCATAAAGATAGTGCCGCCAAATCTTAAAGGCAAAAATAATAGCAGCCAACTCAAAGATCATGAGTCGGGTAGTTCTTTTCATAAGGCTTCAATTGCCTCGAAGTATATGCGAGAACTCTACGATTCTGCATCAACATGCAGCTTAACCCCTTCTTAGAGGCATCACAATAAAGCTCTAATTTCTCCGCAAGGTCAGGAAGGGTCAACACTGGTGTTGTTTTCAACCTCTCCTTCAACACTTGAAAACATTCCTCACACTCGTGAGTCCACACAAACGGAGTCTCCTTCATGTTAAGGCGGGTAAGTGGCAACACTATCTTGGAGAATCCCTAAATGAACTTCCTATAGTAACCAGCCAAACCCAAGAAACTCCTAACTTCAGTAACTGTTTTGGATCTATCCTAATCCATCACTGCCTCTATCTTGCTTGGGTCCACTGCCACTCCCTCAGTGGAGGTGACATGCCCAAGGAACTTCACTTCAGTAAGCCAAAACTCACACTTCAATGACTTTGCATAAAGTTTCTTCTCTTTTAGCACCTGAAGGACAATCCTCAAATACTCTGTATGCTTCTCCCTATTCTTGGAGTAAATCAATATGTCATAGATGAAAACGATCACAAAGCGGTCCAAGTACAACTAGAAAATGTGGTTCATGTACTCATAATGACTGTATCTCGAATGAAATGCATTTTTTGGAATATCCTCCGACTTCATCCCGATATGATGATATCCGGACCGAAGATTAATCTTCGAGAACATGCAAGTACCCCTGAGATGATCCAAAATGTCATCAATACGAGGGAGGGGATACTAGTTCTTGATTGTCACCTTGTTCAATTGTCTGTTATTGGTGCACAATCTCATGCTCCCATATTTCTTTTTAACAAAAATAACTGGTGCTCCCTATGCAGATACACTAGGTCAGATGAAGTTCTTTGTGGAAAGACCCTCAATATGCTTATTCAATTCTGCTAACTCTGACGGAGACATCTGGTATAGAGCTAATGAGATAAGCCCCACACAAGGTAGTAGGTCAATGGAGAATTCTATCTCCTAAGGTTGTGGAAATTCAGGAATCTTTTCAGGTAATACTTTAAGAAATTCCCTCACCATAAGAATACCGGTAATGTCGTCCTGAGTTCCGCTAACCAGTCCTCCCAACATAACTTACCCAAAGGCTTCTGCCTTCAAGGCCTTCCTAGCCTGAAGCACTGATATATAAGGAGAAAAACCAGTAGTAGAATCACCGGGGACATCACTACTTTCTTGGCACAACAATTTATCATCACGCAGTTCCTTGCCAACCAATCCATACCCAATATGTTCTCAAGGTTGACCATGGGTAGACAAATAAGGTCTGCTGAGTAATCTTGGCCATCCAACTGAAATGTCACATCATAATAGATGAATGAAGTATCACACTTCTTCCTAGTGGTGGTGGTAACTCGCAAAGGTAGAGAAATCTTGGAAATAGGCAAGTCTAGCCCCACAGAAATATGGGCCTTCAATGAATGAATGTGTCGCTCCAGAATCAAACAATACATCAAAATCGTGATCACCAATGGAGATAGTACCTCGAACAAGGTTTGAAGCTTGGTCCTACTCCTGGCGGTTAAGGGTATAAGCTCTGCCAGTGGTTGGTGGCACTAGAGGTGGTTCATGTGGTGGTACAAGAATCATCTAGAGTAGTGCCACCTGAGCAACCGCAGCACTAGCAACAAGTGTAAAGCAGTCTCTGGATAAGTGGTCCTCCTTCCCACACTTGAAACACACAATCTTCCCTGTAGCATAGGGTCCCATATGCGTCTTCCCACAACCAGCATACTTTAGAATAATCAAAGGTCTAGCAAAATTTCCTGCCTGAGTAGTAGTCCTTTTGAACAGCTGGTATGGTTTCTTACCTGAAGGCCCTTACCTTTGCTCCTACTATCGAACCTCTTATCCCTAGCATGAGTAGAAGCGCCCGCTCCTCTCTCCTTAAACACATTGGCCTTCTTGTCCTTGCTAACTACATAAACATCTTCAATGTCACGACACTACTGAATCAAGGTGTCGAAGTCTCTAAATGCTGCTCCAGCAATCCTATCTGTTATCTCCTCACTAAGGCCTCTACGAAATTTAGAAGCCAGAAATGCATGTGTCGGCATCGCCATCCTAAAATGAGTAAACTTGAATAATTCATTGAATTTAGCCAAATACTCATCCACTGTCATCGAGCCCTGTACAAGATACTCGAACTCTCAATGCTTGCGCTCCATCGCATCGTACGGGAAATACTTTCCCAAAAATAGCTCCTCAAAGAATGTCCATGTCATTATTTGGCCCTGCATCTCATATGTCTCAGAGGTGTTCATCTACCACTCATGTGCATCTCCGTCAAGCATAAAGGTAGAGAACAATAACTTTTGTGGATCATTACGCTGCATCACCCTGGAAATCTTATCCAGGGCCTGCAACCACTTGGCTACGACAATTGGGTCATACGATCCGTCAAAGGATGGTGGCTTTTGCTTGCGAAAAGCATTCAGCCGATGGTTTCTCGCCTCCTGATTCACAATAGGCTCGTAGTATGGCTACATCATGCTAGTAAGGTGACTAACATCTTCGAAGTTACTCTGATCCATGTCTTCCTGAAAATGGTTTCTCCAACTCCCACTCCCATCCTGATGATGAGGTGGTGGCGATGGCGGTGGTGGAGGATGTTGATCATCATTGCGACCAGTCCTCATATCCTCCAACATGACCCGCATCATAGTCATGTTCGCCAATTAATTTGCCTCAAGTACATCCTCAGTGGCTTTCTGGTTTTCTCCCTCATAGCATTTATTATAGCCTGGTTGGCCGCTCAAGTGGCTACCTGATCGGCTTGTCTAACCGCCTGCATCTTAGCTAATGCAGTCAAGATAGGACCAGTCTAAGAACTTGCATTGTTAAATTGAGATTATAGAAAGTTAAAAATATTTAAATAAGGACGAGCAAATGGAAGATTTAATAATTTTAATTATTTTAAGTAAAGGACCTTTTTGAGAAAAAGGTCAATATTGAGTGTTTCGTGGTAAAATTGCAGTGAGCAAAATTACCTGGAAATATAGAAATAATATGGTGACTATAATTACATAAATTTTATGAAGTAATGACAACAAAATAATTATGATAATATTAGGTGGAAAGATTAATTCTTGGAATCTAGCTATTTTCAGTGGAAAATTGTTGATACTGCGGGTACTGCAGTAGAAACAACGGGTATAGAAAAAAATACCCAAAACTGAAAAATAAATTATAGATTTATGCGTCATAAATTTTATATGACACAACGGTCCAAAATGATTAGAGATTTAAGCGAGTGAGGTTTTGCAGATTGATACCGGGTATTTCGCAGTATAAAATTTGTACTGATGAAGTGTCTCAAAAAATTATAATAAAAATATGACAATTCCTAGAAAAAATGTTTAGGTTTAGAATATAAAATTTTAGAGTTAAACGAAGAACAAAACTAATAGAACTAATATTGTTAGTTTAAGTGAATGTGTTTATAAACAACTAAGTGGCACATAACCCTAGGTATTTTGAACACACACCAGCACCCCATTACTTCTTGAAGCTGTCATTTTGCTTCTCTATTGTGCCATTGCCTTACCTCCAAAAATTTGTAATTTTTCCTACTAAACTTCATCAAGACTTCATCTTTCTACACTTATAAACCATGGAATTATCCTCAACCCTTTGAAGCTTGAGTTTTGTTGAAGAAAAACACTACCTTGGGAAGTTAGTTTCTGTTTTGGCAAGGGGAGAAAGAGCCACCATCTTTCCTCTTGGTTGTGGGTGGTTCACACACTCCTTAGAGCATCAAGGTGTTATTTTTGGTGAGAAAAAGACCAAGCTTTCCTTGAAAATTTTCGTGCGCACTTGGGTAGTGGTTTAGAGCAACTTCAAAGACTCCAAAGTTCCTTCCTTTTTATGATTTCAAAAGCCCTAAAGTAACCTATCGTTATTTCCTTTGTAAATGCATAAACAAAGCTTGTTTTGAGTTTTTAAAAAGGAAAACTTTGACTATTCAAGTTAAAGGTTGTTAATTTAAGTGTAATATGATAGATTAAACTTTTGTTTATGAGTAAATCAAAGGTTAGAACCTTGGAAGGTCATTGGAACTCGAATTACGCAAAAAAATTGCATTTTGGCATTTCTACACAAGTGGTAATCGATTACCTTAGAGTAGTAATCGATTACAATGAAGGGTAATCGATTACCTAGTGCAATTGTGATAACAATACACTAGTTTGATAAAATTTTGATATCTCAAGGTACAGATTTCCGAATCGAGTGAGATTTAGACCTATGTGAAGCTAACACATAGGGATACAACCTTGTAAAAATTCAGATCCATTTGATAAGTTGATTGATCTCAGTTTGATTTTGAAGTTGCTTCCTTACTGTTAAAAATTCAGTTTGCAACAATAACTTTGCGAAAAATATAACTGGAGTTATACAAATCCAATTGAGACATAAAATATTTCGTTGGAAAGCTTAGGAGGTCTAGTTTAACATAATAAAATCTTAGAATTTTTGGTATAGATTTACAATTAAATTTTCAAAAAGAGTAAATGTGGTTTTGTGCTTGCGGGCTTTGGGAGAAGCCTGCAGTCATGAAATTTGGGAATATAATTATTAATGATATTTTTGACTTAAAATATATTGTGATTCTGCTATTTGGTGATTTGTGAGCTGTTGTTTGGATTTTTAGCTTGATTATACTACTTGACAGGTTAGTTTCGTGTTCTCATGGTTAATCCTCATTTGTTCCACCATTTTCCAAGATGATGATGGTAGGTTTATATTGTATATGTGCTTATCTATTATTTGAGATGATGAAATGATGCGCTCTTATATATGTATGTTATAAGGTGTATTACACATAAGATGGCTAATACATTAATGTAGTGCAGAGCTTCTCAAGACTGTATTCCCTGAGTGTGGGTATAAAGCAAGAGCCTTATACTTCTTATGTATGTAGCAGACGTGTATAAATCATACCATTCTCTGGCCAGTATAACACCTCGAATTTCTAAAACATATATTTATATATTAAAATGTGAATTAAAGGGTAGGATTAGTGAAAATCTTGAATTTAGAACCAAAATACGTAAAAAGGGTAAAATGATAATTTGCCAAACACGTAACCCTATGAAAGAAAAATTGAGTAGAAGGTCTCAAACGGAAAAAATAACCCTGAAAATGGATTTAGAACGAAAAATTGAGTGGTTAGGCAAGTTTCTGGAAAATTGATGAATAGTGTTTTATCGGGTAAAAATACCGCGATACAGTTGCACCGTAAAGCATGTTGAATGAATTTTGAGCTCTAGGTTTGGAAATAAGTTATAAATGGTACATAGGACTAGGAATTATGATTTCTGATGAAAATTGATTGAGATTAGGGTTTTGGGAAAGTGTGCCCACAACGCGCATAACAACTTAAAAATGTGATTTCACCGAACGACCAGAAAACTCCGGATTCATCTGATCAAGGGCAATTAAAGGACTTTGGTGAATATTAAAGTTTGGAGTTTATGAATTATTTGGAGATTGGTGGTTTAAGTGGGAGATTTGAAATAATTTGAATTGAGTGATGTGTCAAGTGGGACCCACCCACTTAAGTGACTTATGTTGCTTAGTAATTTTCAATGTTTGTTAAAACTTATATTATATTTTATTGATTGCAAAAATTATACTAGATTTTATTTTTAATATTATTGCATTTTTTGTTATTTTGTTTTTTACTTTTATAATTTTAAATGTTTGTTAAAAATTCTTATATTTTTTAAAATCATATAAATCCATATTGTTCTTTCAAATCTTATAAATTCTATTAAAGTTTTTTAAAATTCATTAAAATCTAATCTTATGAAATCTTGATAGTAATAAGAGTCTTTAGAAAAAAATCTTTAAAATTCCTCCAATTCTATAATAGGTAGGTTATACTTACAACATTTTTTTTACAACCTCTTACAACCATATCTTAACACCGTTGATTTCCGTCAATCAACGATTATGATTTTCGCAAATTAAACTCATTAATTAATTATTAATTCACAATAAATGATAACCGTTGATTGACGGAAATCAACGGTATTAAGACATGATTGTAAGAGGTTGTAAAAAAAAAGTTGTAAGTATACTTTTTCTCATTCTATAAAGTCTTTTAAAATTTATAAAAAAATTTACATAATTTTTTTTTTAGTAAAGACCCAAATTGGTCCCTGACAAAAAACTCGGTGCCCAAATTAGTCCTTCACAAAAATAAACTTGTTAGATAGTCCCCAACAAAGTGAAACAGGACCCACGTTAGTCCTTCTGTCAATCCAAAACTCACGGTGTCAATGACGGTGATGACGTGTCACGTTAAGTGATATGCTGGAGGCCACATGGGTTGAGGAATAACGTCGTTTTGAGAGACTCATACACGTTGGTCAGTATGGTCCCTAACAGTTTTAACAAAGGGGACCAGTATGGTCCCTAACATTTTTATCGGGGTCCTTTTTAGTCCCTGCTAAAGTTCTGTTAACACCAGTGCCACCATTTGCTATTAACACACCAGCAATGTCATTTCCCCTTGTACATGCTGATATTAGTCATGCATAACACAATCAACTTCTGCATAATTCATACCATGACATTCTTAGTTTAGTCTTTATACATTGTTCCCATTTCTTTTTTTTATCTCCATCGAGTTTATACAACATTTTGTGCCAATAAACATAACTTCAAATACATAAGCCATGCTACATACATTGCATGAACAACAATTCATTACACCAGCAAATCTCAATAGAACCACATTTTAAATTTCACTCCTGCCTACTTGCAAGATATATACATACTAGAAACACAACAATAATGGATCCAGCAAACACCCTAGCACACCTACACACATGCATCATTTCCTTCTCAACCCTTTCAAAGTCTGCCTGCATCTTCAATGATATGTCTTCAATCTTTATACAGTGTTCATTAATCTTCTTTTTGTGGTCATTCACCTCCAGCTGCAGTTCATCATTGAGCTTCATGTGCAAAAAGTTCAACTTGAACTCCATTTCAGCTACATTCAACTCCAGCTTGTTAATTGTCCAATCTTCCAGCTCCATGGTATCAGATGTAGCATCATCCACCCATGTAAAAAAGTTACAGTGTGACTTCTTTTCCTAAACCATATTCAACTATACAGTTAATAACATTGACATTACAAAAATAACGCATGAAAAAATCAACCTCACCTTGAAGTTGGGGCACCCAAAAAATGATCTATTAGGGTTTGTAAGTGTCTTGGAGGTTGAATTTGGTTCAAGCTACTGTTAGAAAATCTCAACCAGCCAAAACAACTGGCAAACTACTGTTATTTCTAACAGATGTATGATTGAACTCAAATGAGAAAAACATGCTCTTACTTCGTAGGTTCTTAAACATTATAAGCCAAACCATGCCACATACATCCAGCCCAACCAATCAATCAATTATTTTTTTATTGGGTCCATGTTAATCTTTTCCATTTAAAATAAAATAAAATTAAAGGGATTTATTTCTTCTGTTGGGTATTCATTGTTTGTTCAAAAATAAGTATTTGGCATCGTCAAAGAAATTGAAATAAAAATTGTGCTGTATTAATGAGCGATATTTTTAACTTTTTGATTTTCTGTTGAGATTCAAGTAACAATGTATGTAGGATTTAGAAGTAAGATAAGCAATTTTTCAGTCTAAAATATAATATTCACACGATCTAATAATACCATAACCTACGATGAATTAAGAAACCTTAAACATAAATATGCGAGGTATATTCTGATTCCATTGAAAATCAATATATATGCTATGAACGAAATGGAAATTGTAATGTACTGTTTTCAATTTATTTCGAATCAAACATACGTACTTTTTGTCGATAATGAAATTTGAAGGCTCTGCGTGTCTTTGTGTCTTTCCCGCTTGAAGGTACTAAGAGCAAGTAGTTATTTTTGTAATGTCAATGTTATTAACTGTATAGTTGAATTTGGTTAATAACATTGACAAAAAGTATATTTATGTACAAGGGGAAATGAGAACAATGTATAAAGACTAAACTAAGAATGTCATGGTGTGAATTATGCAGAAGTTGATTGTGTTATGCATGACTAATATCAGCATGTACAAGGGGAAATGACATTGCTAGTGTGTTAATAGCAAATGGTGGCACTGGTGTTAATAGAACTTTAGCAGGGACTAAAAAGGACCCCGATAAAAATCTTAGGGACCATACTGGTCCCCTTTGTTAAAACTGTTAGGGACCATACTGACCAACGTGTATGAGTCTCTCAAAACGACGTCGTTCCTCAACCCACGTGGCCTCCAGCATGTCACTTGACGTGACACGTCATCACCGTCATTGACACCGTGAGTTTTGAATTGACAGAAGGACTAATGTGAGTCCTGTCTCACTTTGTTAGGGACTATCTAACGAGTTTATCGTTGTGAGGGACTAATTTGGACACCAATTTTTTGGTCAGGGACCGGTATGAGTGTTTACTCTCTCTTTTTTAAATCCAATCCAGTACACCCTAAATTGGTCAAAAGCCTCAATTTTGTCCTGTTAAACCTGACCCAACTCCAAGATGAGTCAACCACTGCACAAGTCCATAGGAGCTTGTGAAACTTTTACACGCCTCTTTCGCAGCATCTTCGAGGAAAGAAGCAAACGAGAGTGGATTGGGAGAGAAAGTCTTCGTTGATGATGATATATGAGTTCTTTGAAACGAAGTGGCTGCACACCGCTTCGGTGAAAAGCTGAGCATGATTTCTCCTTAGTAAAAATATTAATTTGTTTACAATTCAGATACTCTGTTCTTGATTAAGATGTGATGATTGTGAGTTATAGTTTATGTGCTGGTTTGATCTTGGTGTTTGATGAAGTTGCATTGTTTTCTTGGTTTAGCGCATTTGCTTTGACCACATTAGCTTAGAAACCTTGTTTTTCTTGGTGTCATATCATCATGACACAGCTAACACTACCTCATCCTTCTTCCTTCACCTATGAATGGATTTATGATGTCTTCCTCAACTTTAGAGGTGTTGATACCCGCAAAAATTTCACTGGAAATCTCTACAATTCTCTTCATGAAAGGGGTATTCACACCTTCATTGATGATGAAGGACTCAACAAAGGTGAAGAAATCACACCATCTCTTCTCCAAGCCATTCAAGATTCTAGGATTTTCATTGCTGTTTTCTCTAAAAACTATGCGTCCTCTACATATTGCTTGAAAGAACTTGTCATGATCCTTGAGTGCTCAAAGGCACAAGGACGGTTGTTTTGGCCTGTTTTTTATGATGTGGACCCATCACAAGTTCGGCACCAAAGTGGGGCTTATGCAGAAGCTTTGGCTAAACATGAGGAGAGGTACAAAGATGACAAGGATATGGTCAAAGAATGGAGGAAGGCTTTATTTCAAGCTGCTAATATGTCTGGATCACATTTCCTACTCGGGTATCTCACACCATCCTTTTTTTGTTGTTTGCCCAAAAGAAATAACATGTGTGAATGTTGAAGGAAATATACTGAATAGAGACAATTCTTTGTATGAGATTAATTTTGGTTACTGTGCATGAACTAATTAAACACTAATTCAATATTAATTTTGTATAATGTGCAGTTCTCAATCAGAATATCAATTTATTAGAAAGATTGTTGAAGAAGTCTCTACAAAGATCAATCGCTGTCCTTTATATGTTGCTGATAAGCCGGTTGCATTAGAGTCTCGAGTGCTAGAAGTGACATCCCTCCTAGGACTTGGGTCTGATGAGGGAGTCAACATGGTAGGCATTCATGGAATCGGTGGGATAGGAAAATCAACACTTGCTCGAGCTGTATATAACTTTATTGCTGATCAATTTGATGGTTTTTGTTTCCTTGCTGACATACGAGAAAGGGCAATTGATAATCATGGTCTTGTACAACTCCAAGAAACATTACTCTCTGAACTGCTTGGGGAGAAAGATATTAAAGTGGGAGATGTTAACAGAGGAATTCCAATAATAAAAAGGAGGCTTCATCGAAAGAAGGTCCTTTTGATTCTTGACGATGTTGACAAACTGAAGCAGTTAAAGGTAATTGCAGGAGGACATGATTGGTTTGGCTCTGGCAGCAGGATCATAATCACAACAAGAGACAAGCATTTGCTAGCCACTCATGGGATTGTAAAATCATATGAGGTTAAACAGTTGAGTGATGATAAAGCTCTTGAATTGTTTAGTTGGCATGCCTTTCAAAAAAACAAAATTGATTCAATTTATGTGGATATTTCAAAAAGCGCAGTTTCTTATGCTCATGGCCTTCCATTGGCTTTGGAGGTGATAGGTTCTCACTTGTTTGGCAAAAGTTTAGATGTATGGAAATCTGCATTGGCCAAATATGAAAGAACTCCTCATCAAGATATCCATAAAACACTTCAAATTAGCTATGATGATTTGGACAAAGATGAGAAGGGAATTTTTCTTGACATTGCTTGTTTCTTCAATTCTTACGAAATACTCTATGTCAAACAAATACTGTACTTACATGGTTTTCAAGCGGAAGATGGTATTCAAGTGTTGATTGACAAATCTCTCATAAAGATTGACCCCAATGGTTTCGTGAAGATGCATGACTTAATTCAGGTTATGGGCAGAGAAATCATTAGGCAGGAATCAGAATTGGAGCCTGGCAGACGCAGTAGATTATGGTTTAACGAAGACATTGTTCATGTTTTGGAAGATGATACGGTATGTAAAAAAACATCTTGTTGGTATTTCTTCTCTTTGATGTCCTCTATTTAAGCATTTTGAATGATATGTATTAGATTACTGGATTCTTAGTTCTCCGTTCTCAGTTTCAACTGTTTGATGAAATTTTTAAATTCAACCAGATATATATGGGGATGACATTCCTAAACTTTACATTTTATTTAACTTATGATTTGGAGTTGATAGGGAACTGATACAATTGAAGCTATAATCATCAACCTGTGCAAAGACCTAGAAGTGAAGTGGAGTGGAAAAGCCTTCGAGAAGATGAAAAACCTGAGAATTCTTATAATCAGAGATGCACGCTTTTCTAGAGGACCTCAGAATCTACCAAATAGCTTGAGAGTGCTTGATTGGAGTGGGTATCCATCACTGTCTTTACCATCTGATTTTAATCCAAAGAATCTTGTGATACTTAGTCTGCCTGAAAGTTGCCTTAAATTATTTAGACCGCTCAAGGCAAGTATTCTCTTAAAATGCTTTATATCTTTTAACAGTTTTTGTTGGCCTTAAGCACTAATATGTATTTCCATTTGCAAACTCATAATTTGAGTCATCAACTTTTACTTTTTAGGTGTTTGAGTCATTGAACTTTATGGATTTTGAAGATTGCAAGTTCTTAACTGAACTACCTAGCTTAAGTGGTGTACCTAATTTGGGGGCACTTCATCTTGATAATTGCACTAATTTAATTACAATTCATGGTTCGGTTGGATTTCTGGATAGGCTCGTGTCATTGAGTGCTCAAGGATGCACGCAGCTAGAAATATTGGTACCCTCTATCAACTTGACATCTCTAGAAACTCTGGATCTAAGAGGTTGCTCACGTCTTGTGAGCTTCCCAGATGTTTTGGGAATAATGGAGAATATAAGAGATGTTTATTTAGACCAGACTGCCATACGTGAATTGCCATTTTCAATTGGAAATCTTGTGGGGCTCCAACGATTGTTCTTGAGGAAATGCCAAAGCTTCTTCTGCCTACCAAGTAGCATCCATAGATTGCCTAAACTTGAGATAATAACAGCTAATGGTTCTAGGGGATTTCTCTTATCTGAGGATAAAGAAAAAGTGTGCTCAAAAGTGTTTCCAAAAGTCATGGCTATTTATATTGGAGGCACTTGGTTCTTCCTTGATGTGTATTATCTAAATATAAGCCCCTATAATGTCATAGAAGTATGTAGACCTTCGCCTCCCCATGTTGATGGACTTGTGGAATCTGATTTTCTATGGTCTAAACTGATTAGCGGAGCGAGGGAAATGTCGATGTGTTTTTGGTTCCGGAACAAATTCCCCAAGATAGCTCTATTTTGTAATACAGAACCTGGCATTAATCAAGACAATGCGGTGTTGGATTTCAAGCTCAGTGTAGTCATCAATGGCACTAAGCAATTCAGTTCTTCATGTAACTACATATTTCATAGACCAGGAATGAGGAATATAATGCTTTGCTGTGATCTACAATGCAAGGTGGAGAGTGTATTTTCAGAGCATGAATGGAATAAGGTAGAGATTTTTTGGGAGTTAGAATACCCCATGCCATGTGATTCTGAAAGGGTGGGGGCCACAATGAGGATTCCAAAACGGTGCTTCATTTATCTCCATAGAGGAAACAAGGAGGAGGATTTCAAATTAGAAAATTCCTGATGTCCCTCTATCTCTCTTTCAGGAATGTCAAGAGATGCAGAGAATAAAGGAAAAGACGTTCAGGCTTCTACTTCAATCGAATCTGCATCATCTTGTAATATGTTTGGTATGGACAATGATTATTTTATTTTTTCAGTCATTTGTTATATGAAATTTAAGTAACACGTAGGTCTTTAATTTTATGCATAATCAAATCTAAGTTGCTCTAATCCTTCTATTCTGTTGGTTGCATACCACTAAAACTTTGCAAATGTTTTGATCAATTTCACGTGACTAATATTCATATGTTCATAAAAGACGAGATTAATTTGAAATCAGTGAATTCGTTATATAAACTTCGAATACATTATTGTTTAAGAAATCAAGCTCCAAGTCAATACTTAAAATCTACCTTAACTATGAATAAGATCTTATGTGATCTAGAGTAATGGGTGAGAGTGAATGTTTAATACAAGCTGGGGAAGTGGCGGTTTCTGTAAGAGCCTAGATGAGTAGAAGGCCAAGACTCAATCACCTTGGTCGAGGTACATTTTGGCGCCTTCTTATTCATGCTCATTGTTGGGATCATTTTATGGTTGGTGCATTGGAATGTTGAACAAAAGCAAACTTGAATGGCAAAAAGGTTGTTAGGGATGAAGAGAAATGGAAGCAACTTTTTGGTATTGTGTGTCGGTTTCGGCTTATTTGACAAGATCGAAACAAATTTGTTTTTTAGGATAGGAGTACGGAGCCATATTCCATTGTTCGCAAGTCAGTTTGCTTCAATCCAAATATGGTTTATGTGAATCATATTTTTCAACATGTAGGTCTTCAAGGTAAACCCCAGAGAAAATAACCTGTTGGAAATTTACTACTTCAGGTTGCTTCAAGATTAACATAAAAAAAATCTTACACTAGGAATGGTCTTTGAATTGGATGTGGTGAGGTGACTTTATCCGAGATTATAATATGAGATGGGTTGTAGGGTTCTCCAAAAACCTTGGTGGCAGAGGCAATGCTTTATCAACAGAATTATGGGGATGTTTTTTTAAGTCTACTGATAAGTCTCTGAAATGAGACTTTAGAGATAGTGAAGTCAGTTAATTGTGTGTTTGTTTGAGGCTTTTGTCCATATAAAATCACATTTTGCAGTCATTAATTATTGGGCTTGTTCTGTTTACTTTCAGGTACAAATAGTCAATACTCAAGCCCAATTGAGAGAAAAAGGAAAAGTGTACTAAGCCCAACTTGTCAACCCAGTTCAGCAGCTGCATTGGAAAGCAAGGGCAGAAATGTAATTGAAATAAATGCTGAGCAAAAAGGAAAAATGGCTATCGTGCAAAATTCATTTCAGTCCCAAGAACCATTGAACCCTAATCCTCTTTTGCTCCCACTTCACCACATTGTGCCACAAAGCCATCTCAGCAATCAAACCACATCAAACCATGTTAGAATTTGGTATCTACACACAGATGCAAGTGACAACCACACAAGTATATCTATGAAGAACTTTTTGTTGTCAAATCTATTCTCCAAATTGTGCATTACATCAAGCCTATTAATAGGCAAAACAAAAAACGGAAAGTACTAATGAAGAGACTCTACTAATGAAGAAACTCATTACAAGGCTAATCAAGAGTCTCATAAACCCTCATAACATCACTAACTACTCATAACTCACCAAGAGGCATGACTCTTCAATATTTTAATTAACACATGAAACTAAAAAGACACTTCAACACTAATAACATTAAATAACGACTGACTCTTAAAACTCCTAAATAAATATAAAACTCATGACTCATAAACTATCCAAATTTAAAACTCATTAAAATAACATTTAATGTTTACTTAACAAAACTCCCCCGTAAACTTAAATGCTTCTTCCATCTTTCATGCCAATCATTCTTTTGCAGTTTTCCAGTAGTAACGTCGGCAGTGGTTTTGTGAAAATATCTCCGACTTGGTCTTGATTTGCCACATGTAATAACTCCACATTTCTTTTCTTTACTTGATCCCGGATGAAGTGAAAACGGACGTCAATATGCTTGCTTCTTTCATGATTCACCGGGTTCTTGGCTAACTCTATAGCCGACTTGTTATCAATACAGATCTCGGTTGGGCCGACTTGTTTCTCCTCTAGCTTGCTTAGTAAGTTCCTGAACCATACTGCATGACAAACACACCAAGACGCAGCTACATATTTCGCTTCACAGGTCGACAAAGTTACAATGGGTTGTTTCTTCGAGATCCAAGTGAATGTCATGTTGCCCATGAAGAATACATATCCCGACGTACTTTTCCGATCGTCTACATCTCCACACCAGTCACTATCAGTGTACCCAATTAACTTTTAATTTTCGAACCTCGAGTAGTGAAGTCCCAATGAAGTTGTCCCTTGTATATACCTCAAGATTCTTTTTGCCGCCTTCCAGTGTGAATAACTTGGCTCCTCCATGAACCGACTTACAATCCCAACACTCAGTGAGAGATCCGATCTTGTGCATGTCAGATAACGAAGACATCCTACCAAACTTCGGTAGTTGCTTGCGTCAACTCGATCTCCACCATCATACTTTGAGAGTTTTGAACCGGGTTCCATAGGGGTTGAAACTGGGTTGCAATCTGTCATCCAGACCAAGAAAATATCTCATCAGACCGAGATCTGTCATCTCAAACTCCCTTGTCATTGTTCTTTTGAGTTCTTGTATCATTCCATCATTGTTCCCCATAAAGATGAGGTTATCCACATAAAGAGCCACAAACAAAACATCATCTCCAATTTTCTTTATATAAAGTGCATGTTCATAGGGGCACTGCTCAAAACGATTTTCCTTGAAATAAGTGTCAATACGAGTATTCCACGCCCGTGGTGCTTGCTTCAACCCGTAAAGTGCCTTCTTCAACCTTAGCACTTTCTTCTCTTCTCCACCTTTCATGTATCCCGGTGGCTGTTCGAGATAGACTTCTTCTTCAAGTACTCCATTCAAGAATGCCGACTTGGCATCCATTTGAAATATCTACCACCTATGTTGAGCTGCTTGTGAAATCAATAGCCGAATTGTCTCCATCCTTGCGACGGGAGCAAATACCTCGTCATAATCAATTCCTGCCATTTGCTTGTAACCCTTTGCAATTAGCCGAGCTTTATATCGTTCTATCTCCCCTTGAGCATTCATTTTCTTCTTGAATACCCACTTTACCCCAATGGGCTGACTCCCTCCAGGTAGCTCGGCTAACTCCCACGTGTTATTTCGATCAATGGCTTCTATCTCCTCATCCATGGCGTCTTGCCATTTCTTATCTCGGATGGCTTCTTCAAAGCTTATATTTTCAGAATCTGCAAGAAGACAAACAAAATGTACCTCACTTGTTGACTCATATATGTCTTGTATGCTCCGTATCCTGGGTTGTCGTACCTCGTCTTCATCATCAGAAGGTTCAGGACTTGCCGGTTTGATAACTTGTGTTGAGATTTCGCCTTCAAAATTCACCTCTGGTGAATTTCTCCAGTCCCACTCATCTGCTTCATTGAACCTTACATCTCGGCTCACTACGACCTTCTTGTTGACGGGGTCAAACAGCTTATACCCCTTTGTTTTTTCATCATATCCCATAAAAACATATTTCCTGCTTTTGTCCTCGAGCTTAGTTCTGAGCTGGTCCGGTACGTGTGCAAAGGCCACACTACCGAATACTCTGAGATGAGCCACTGACGGCTTTTGACCGCTCCAAGCTTCCTGTGGTGTTTTGTCCTCTAAACTCGAATGTGGACATCGGTTCTGCACATACACAGCACACTGCACAGCTTCCGCCCAAAACTCCTTCGGCATCTTCTTGTTCTTCAGCATTGACCGAACCATGTCAAGAACAGTTCGGTTCTTCCTTTCAGCAACGCCGTTTTGTTGTGGTGAGTATGATGCTGTTAGAAACCTTCTTATCCCATGTTCCTCACAGAATGTCAGAAATGCTGTCGAGGTATATTCCCTACCTCGGTCAGAACGCACCGACTTGATGAATTTTCATGTTGCCTTCTCAATCATTACTTTAAACTTTTTGAATACTTCAAACACCTCGGACTTCTCCTTCAGGAAATAAACCCACGTTTTTCGTGAGAAATCATCAATGAAAGAAATGAAATATTTCTTACCGCTAAAGGATTCCGGGGTGATTGGACCACACAGATCAGTATGAATCAACTCCAGAGGCTGCTTGGCCCGAAATCTCGCCATCTTCTGAAACGTGGTCCTAGCATGCTTGCTAAGTACACAACTCTCACAAAACTTTCCTTCATAGTTGATGTCAGGCAGTCCGTCAACCATCTTCTTCTTTGCCAGCTCGATTAGACCACCATAATGTAGGTGACCAAAGCGGAGGTGCCAAAGTGACGCCTTGTCTTCCACCTCGGCTTGTAAACAGTCGACCTGTACACATCTCAAGTTCAGTTTGTACATTCGATTTCTGCCCATTTCAACTCGGAGTATCAGCCAACCTCTCTCATCTTTCAAATACAATACTCGGTCCTTCATCATAACCGAGTAACCTTTCTCCATCAATTGACCCATGCTTAAAATATTGCTTTTTAGGTCGGGTACATAGTACACATCTCGGATTGAGCCAATCAACCCGTCCTTTTGCAGGAAGCATACCGTACCACGGCCTTTTACCTCAACCTTCGAGGCATCCCCGAACGAAACATGTCCGGTCTCCACCTTTCTCATCTCCTTGAAGAAATGCTTATGTCCGCACATGTGGTTACTCGCACCCGTGTCAAGATACCACTCCATGTCATCATCTGAGTTTCCTTCATTGTGTGTCATTAACAAGACACCATCCTTCATCTCCTCTTCTGTGGCTAGGTTGGATGTCTCCTCCACCCTTTTCTCTTCTCTGCATTCTCTTGCAAAATGTCCGACTTTTCCACAGTTGTAACACTTGTCCGAGTTACAATCTTTCGCAAAGTGACCAAACTTGCCACACTTGTAACACTCGATGTTGGAATAATATGATCGTCCTCCTCGTCGACCTCTTCCTCTTCCACGCTAGTTCTATTGACTTGATTGTCCTACCTCATCATTACAACCTTCTTGACTTCAGCCTCGGCCTCTATCACTACGGCCAGTGCCTCGTCCACCGCGACCACGTCCTCTACCTCAGAAGTTTTGAGAATAGAGAGCCTTCTCATCTTTAAGTGTTGCTATGGTCTGAAGTGCTTGTCCAAGAGTCTCCTCTTTCTTCTTCTTCCGTTGCTCATGCGCTTCAAGAGAACCGGCTAGCTCATCAATGGTGAGCGTAGCTAGATCTTTGGATTCTTCTATAGCACATACCACGTTCTCAAAGCTGTCGGTCAAAGATCTCAAGATCTTCTCCACCACTCTGGTGTCCGCTACATCTTCTCCATTTCGTTTCAATTGATTCACAATGGTTTGAACACGAGTAATGAACTCGGATACTCCTTCTGTGTCCTTCATCTTCATTCCCTCCAACTCGGCACGAAGGGTTTGAAGCCGAACTTGCTTAACTCGGTTGGCTCCTCTATAGACATTTGCCAGAATGTCCCACGCTTCCTTTGAGGTCTCCGCATTCGCTATCTTTTCAAAGCCGGACTCGTCTACAGCTCGGAAGAGCATGAACAACGCTGCCTTGTCCTTTGCACGTGTCTCTTTCAACGTTCTAGTTTGGGCCGCCGTGTATCCTGCGGTGGTCGCTGGTTCTGCAAAGCCTTCGTGGACGACCTCCCAAGCTTCCTGGGAACCGAGAAGAGCCTTCATCTGGATACTCCAATTCTCGTAATTCCCTTTTGTCAATTTAGGCAACGCCATATTACTCACACTCTCCATAGCTCTGATACCAATTTGTTAGAATTTGGTATCTACACACAGATGCAAGTGACAATCACACAAGTATATCTATGAAAACTTTCTGTTGTCAAATCTATTCTCCAAATTGTGCATTACATCAAGCCTATTAATAGGCAAAACAAAAAACGGAAAGTACTAATGAAGAGACTCTACTAATGAAGAGACTCATTACAAGGCTAATCAAGAGTCTCACAAACCCTCATAACATCACTAACTACTCATAACTCACCAAGAGACATGACTCTTCAATATTTTAATTAACACATGAAACTAAAAAGACACTTCAACACTAATAACATTAAATAACGACTGACTCTTAAAACTCCTAAATAAATATAAAACTCATGACTCATAAACTATCCAAATTTAAAACTCATTAAAATAACATTTAACGTTTACTTAACAAAACTCCCCCGTAAACTTAAATGCTTCTTCCATCTTTCATGCCAATCATTCTTTTGCAGTTTTCCAGTAGTAACGTCGGCAGTGGTTTTGTGAAAATATCTCCGACTTGGTCTTGACTTGCCACATGTAATAACTCCACATTTCTTTTCTTTACTTGATCCCGGATGAAGTGAAAACGGACGTCAATATGCTTGCTTCTTTCATGATTCACCGGGTTCTTGGCTAACTCTATAGCCGACTTGTTATCAATACAGATCTCGGTTGGGCCGACTTGTTTCTCCTCCAGCTTGCTTAGTAAGTTCCTGAACCATACTGCATGACAAACACACCAAGACGCAGCTACATATTTAGCTTCACAGGTCGACAAAGTTACAATGGGTTGTTTCTTCGAGATCCAAGTGAATGTCATGTTGCCCATGAAGAATACATATCCCGACGTACTTTTCCGATCGTCTACATCTCCACACCAGTCACTATCAGTGTACCCAATTAACTTTTAATTTTCGAACCTCGAGTAGTGAAGTCCCAATGAAGTTGTCCCTTGTATATACCTCAAGATTCTTTTTGCCGCCTTCCAGTGTGAATAACTTGGCTCCTCCATGAACCGACTTACAATCCCAACACTCAGTGAGAGATCCGATCTTGTGCATGTCAGATAACGAAGACATCCTACCAAACTTCGGTAGTTGCTTGCGTCAACTCGATCTCCACCATCATACTTTGAGAGTTTTGAACCGGGTTCCATAGGGGTTGAAACTGGGTTGCAATCTGTCATCCAGACCAAGAAAATATCTCATCAGACCGAGATCTGTCATCTCAAACTCCCTTGTCATTGTTCTTTTGAGTTCTTGTATCATTCCATCATTGTTCCCCATAAAGATGAGGTTATCCACATAAAGAGCCACAAACAAAACATCATCTCCAATTTTCTTTATATAAAGTGCATGTTCATAGGGGCACTGCTCAAAACGATTTTCCTTGAAATAAGTGTCAATACGAGTATTCCACGCCCGTGGTGCTTGCTTCAACCCGTAAAGTGCCTTCTTCAACCTTAGCACTTTCTTCTCTTCTCCACCTTTCATGTATCCCGGTGGCTGTTCGAGATAGACTTCTTCTTCAAGTACTCCATTCAAGAATGCCGACTTGACATCCATTTGAAATATCTACCACCTATGTTGAGCTGCTTGTGAAATCAATAGCCGAATTGTCTCCATCCTTGCGACGGGAGCAAATACCTCGTCATAATCAATTCCTGCCCTTTGCTTGTAACCCTTTGCAATTAGCCGAGCTTTATATCGTTCTATCTCCCCTTGAGCATTCATTTTCTTCTTGAATACCCACTTTACCCCAATGGGCTGACTCCCTCCAGGTAGCTCGGCTAACTCCCACGTGTTATTTCGATCAATGGCTTCTATCTCCTCATCCATGGCGTCTTGCCATTTCTTATCTCGGATGGCTTCTTCAAAGCTTATATTTTCAGAATCTGCAAGAAGACAAACAAAATGTACCTCACTTGTTGACTCATATATATCTTGTATGCTCCGTATCCTGGGTTGTCGTACCTCGTCTTCATCATCAGAAGGTTCAGGACTTGCCGGTTTGATAACTTGTGTTGAGATTTCGCCTTCAAAATTCACCTCTGGTGAATTTCTCCAGTCCCACTCATCTGCTTCATTGAACCTTACATCTCGGCTCACTACGACCTTCTTGTTGACGGGGTCAAACAACTTATACCCCTTTGTTTTCTCATCATATCCCATAAAAACATATTTCCTGCTTTTGTCCTCGAGCTTAGTTCTGAGCTGGTCCGGTACGTGTGCAAAGGCCACACTACCGAATACTCTGAGATGAGCCACTGACGGCTTTTGACCGCTCCAAGCTTCCTGTGGTGTTTTGTCCTCTAAACTCGAATGTGGACATCGGTTCTGCACATACACAGCACACTGCACAGCTTCCGCCCAAAACTCCTTCGGCATCTTCTTGTTCTTCAGCATTGACCGAACCATGTCAAGAACAGTTCGGTTCTTCCTTTCAGCAACGCCGTTTTGTTGTGGTGAGTATGGTGCTGTTAGAAACCTTCTTATCCCATGTTCCTCACAGAATGTCAGAAATGCTGTCGAGGTATATTCCCTACCTCGGTCAGAACGCACCGACTTGATGAATTTTCATGTTGCCTTCTCAATCATTACTTTAAACTTTTTGAATACTTCAAACACCTCGGACTTCTCCTTCAGGAAATAAACCCACGTTTTTTGTGAGAAATCATCAATGAAAGAAATGAAATATTTCTTACCGCTAAAGGATTCCGGGGTGATTGGACCACACAGATCAGTATGAATCAACTCCAGAGGCTGCTTGGCCCGAAATCTCGCCATCTTCTGAAACGTGGTCCTAGCATGCTTGCTAAGTACACAACTCTCACAAAACTTTCCTTCATAGTTGATGTCAGGCAGTCCGTCAACCATCTTCTTCTTTGCCAGCTCGATTAGACCACCATAATGTAGGTGACCAAAGCGGAGGTGCCAAAGTGACGCCTTGTCTTCCACCTCGGCTTGTAAACAGTCGACCTGTACACATCTCAAGTTCAGTTTGTACATTCGATTTCTGCCCATTTCAACTCGGAGTATCAGCCAACCTCTCTCATCTTTCAAATACAATACTCGGTCCTTCATCATAACCGAGTAACCTTTCTCCATCAATTGACCCATGCTTAAAATATTGCTTTTTAGGTCGGGTACATAGTACACATCTCGGATTGAGCCAATCAACCCGTCCTTTTGCAGGAAGCATACCGTACCACGGCCTTTTACCTCAACCTTCGAGGCATCCCCGAACGAAACATGTCCGGTCTCCACCTTTCTCATCTCCTTGAAGAAATGCTTATGTCCGCACATGTGGTTACTCGCACCCGTGTCAAGATACCACTCCATGTCATCATCTGAGTTTCCTTCATTGTGTGTCATTAACAAGACACCATCCTTCATCTCCTCTTCTGTGGCTAGGTTGGATGTCTCCTCCACCCTTTTCTCTTCTCTGCATTCTCTTGCAAAATGTCCGACTTTTCCACAGTTGTAACACTTGTCCGAGTTACAATCTTTCGCAAAGTGACCAAACTTGCCACACTTGTAACACTCGATGTTGGAATAATATGATCGTCCTCCTCGTCGACCTCTTCCTCTTCCACGCTAGTTCTATTGACTTGATTGTCCTACCTCATCATTACAACCTTCTTGACTTCAGCCTCGGCCTCTACCACTACGGCCAGTGCCTCGTCCACCGCGACCACGTCCTCTACCTCAGAAGTTTTGAGAATAGAGAGCCTTCTCATCTTTAAGTGTTGCTATGGTCTGAAGTGCTTGTCCAAGAGTCTCCTCTTTCTTCTTCTTCCGTTGCTCATGCGCTTCAAGAGAACCGGCTAGCTCATCAATGGTGAGCGTAGCTAGATCTTTGGATTCTTCTATAGCACATACCACGTTCTCAAAGCTGTCGGTCAAAGATCTCAAGATCTTCTCCACCACTCTGGTGTCCGCTACATCTTCTCCATTTCGTTTCAATTGATTCACAATGGTTTGAACACGAGTAATGAACTCGGATACTCCTTCTGTGTCCTTCATCTTCATTCCCTCCAACTCGGCACGAAGGGTTTGAAGCCGAACTTGCTTAACTCGGTTGGCTCCTCTATAGACATTTGCCAGAATGTCCCACGCTTCCTTTGAGGTCTCCGCATTCGCTATCTTTTCAAAGCCGGACTCGTCTACAGCTCGGAAGAGCATGAACAACGCTGCCTTGTCCTTTGCACGTGTCTCTTTCAACGTTCTAGTTTGGGCCGCCGTGTATCCTGCGGTGGTCGCTGGTTCTGCAAATCCTTCGTGGACGACCTCCCAAGCTTCCTGGGAACCGAGAAGAGCCTTCATCTGGATACTCCAATTCTCGTAATTCCCTTTTGTCAATTTAGGCAACGCCATATTACTCACACTCTCCATAGCTCTGATACCAATTTGTTAGAATTTGGTATCTACACACAGATGCAAGTGACAATCACACAAGTATATCTATGAAAACTTTCTGTTGTCAAATCTATTCTCCAAATTGTGCATTACATCAAGCCTATTAATAGGCAAAACAAAAAACGGAAAGTACTAATGAAGAGACTCTACTAATGAAGAGACTCATTACAAGGCTAATCAAGAGTCTCATAAACCCTCATAACATCACTAACTACTCATAACTCACCAAGAGACATGACTCTTCAATATTTTAATTAACACATGAAACTAAAAAGACACTTCAACACTAATAACATTAAATAACGACTGACTCTTAAAACTCCTAAATAAATATAAAACTCATGACTCATAAACTATCCAAATTTAAAACTCATTAAAATAACATTTAACGTTTACTTAACAGACCACACTTCCACCTTGAATTCAATCCAAGGTCTTAACCCACACTTCCACCATGAGCCACCAAACCATCTTTCATATTGTTTTTACCCCATCATTTTTTCTAACCGTGACTTAACCCAAACCGTGTGAAAAGGAACCAAGGTCTTAGCTGTCATTTTTGATGAAGTTGTTAAACGTAGTGGATGCATGAGCAAATTTTGATGGCAAACCGTGGAGGTGCTTGTGTGAAAATGGGTCACACGATTTATGAAGCGGAGCACACGGATGCTGCAGATGAGCTCACACAGCTTATGCATGTGATACAAGGAGTATAAAAGGAGCAAAAGGCATAACGTATGGTCCCTCCTCTTCGTCTTCTTTTCATTGCTATCTGAGTTGATTTTATTTTCTGGTTTTTATATTGGTTTTTATATTTTTTTCTGTTCTTAGAGTTCTGTATTTGGATATTAAGCAGAGCTTATCTTGAGATACAGTTTTTGCGTAGTTTAATTTTCATTTTCCAATAATTAATTTGTATTTTCTTTTGCTATTTTCAAGCTCAACTCATATGAGTATGAGCTAATTTGGTAATGGTTGGGTCTAGAGGATACCCAAACCTCAACACTCTCTGAATGTTTTTTTTATCCCAACTTTTTATGTTTAATTCAGTTGTTTCAAATATGTATTTCATTGTTGAAGAATTTCTGCATATCAGCCGAGTGTAGAAACTTCTATAGAAATGAGTTGTTGGGAAACAACTCATTTCGGACCCTGATTTTCTTCCTCCTCCATAGTGCTTCGTCGAACCCACCATTGAAGGATAGCTTAGGTTTGTAACTTTTTATTTTGGCATCAAATCAAGAAAGTTACAACATAAAAAATACCCGAAATCACTTGGTGATCAAAAACCCTAAAAGAAATCCTTGAGAAAGTGAGTGTGTGGGGAGATCTTTGAGCTTGAAGGTGATAGTGTTGTGAGGTGAGAGTAGCCATTGTTGCATGGAAGTTTGTTTATTAATCTCTTGAAGCCTAAGAATTCATTGGTGGCAAGATTTCTCAATTTCATCTAGTCTTTCTTATGGATCAAAATTTTATACATAATATAATGTGTATGTTGGTGGGTATGGTTGAAGAGGTTTTATGGCTATGTTCCTTTGGAATTTATTGTTCGTATGGATGAATAATTGGTAGAAATCCAATAAAAGTCAAGGATGAAAAATTAATGATTTGTGAAGAAAATCTTTGATGGATTATGTAGTTGATTGGTGGTTGTTTGAATAATAAATTATGAAGTTTAAAAAGAGTTTTAAGTATGTTAATTGGTTGAAAAATTCTTTGATTTCCTTGATGTATACATTCGGCCATATTGGGATTTTTTTAGGAGAAAATAATGTAAATTGTGTTGTGGCTTGATGGAAGGTATGAATGTAACACCCCATATTCAGCCGATGAGTTAACCTACATATGGTACAATAGCGCGCTACAAATTATGAATTAAGCGGAAGACTTAATATGAGTATTACCTTTAGTTATTGTAAAAAGGCGGATAAACTTTTTCTTTTATCCTTTTACTACTTTGATTACGTTACTTTAATGAATTAACGCAGTCACTATTATTCCCCGCATTGCCACATACAAAAAACTAGTTCCAATTATTATAATTTGTACAGTCCCATACCTGTACAAACTTCTTGAACGGTCTACCTATGTCTATTCTATTCATATCTGTACTTGACAGATATATTTCATCCAAATATGATCATAGAGACCATTCTGAATAGAAACCTACGGACAGCATAACGGCTGTAATTCAGATAAATCTAAATTCCTATAATACAGAAAATCTAGACAAAATATAATTAAACATTATCAGACTTAGAATTCATCTGCGAATTCACAAAGAATCTGGCTCAGTGCCAGTCCTTAACACAATTAAACCTGTGAATATTAAATTTACAATAGATAAACACACATATCTGAAATACCTCGTATATTGAACTATGACTTAAAGCCAATACACAAATACATACTAAAATTCATAACTTCAATACAAACATTCAAGACAAAGGCTAAACATGCCTCTCAAAATGCTAATTACCAACATGCATGGATACTACATATGCCTCAAAATAAGTATATACAATATGGGTTTTATAAGAGTTATGTTGTAGGAAAAGTGATTGTGTAATGTTATAGAGATTCGTTTTGCGCGCCGTAATTTCTTTTTTTCTTTTTTCTTCAAAAAGTGTAGGCCCCACAAAATGTTGTGTGTGTAGGAAAATTTGTTGTGTCATGTTAAATGAAAAATGCAAATCCCATACAATATACACACAAAATTCAAAATACATAATCCAGCTCCAACACTAGCCACTCTGCACAACCTTCTTGTCTTGAGAGGACTGATCAACAACTGCTGGAATACCTGAAATGTATCCCCACAACACAGGGTGAGAAATAAATCTCATAAACTCAAGGTTTATGGAGAAGTCTCCGCCCGTGAGTTCACTTCCTGCATGAAAGGTTAGAACATAGTATAACATACATCATACAAGCACAAAAATAATATTAGACCACTTGTCTGTACAGATAACTTTGAGACCTAAATTCCTAGAGCAACCAGAGCCAACTAGTCCAGTGCACTCATGGCCTATCTGATTTGTTCATTGTACAAGAATCAATATATCACAACTCATTTCACACCAAATCATGTTATCACCTATATGAATACAACTATATTATATATCCGACTATCACAAAACACAAACATATAGATATACCTCCAAGATCATGAATTCTGGGTAGAACAAACAAAGAAATAATCTTCCTAAACCAAGAGCTTACCTCTCGTAGCGCCTAGCAAGTTTACTTGTACCACAAGTAACTAAGTCAAATACTCCGAACACTGATCAAGAATCACTATATCTTTCGATTCTCAGTTGTACCCAGATATACATCAAATTTGACATACATACAACAACTTGTAACACAAGATTTACATCTTGTCCATTCCACATTACATTCTTAATAATCCATTTTCAACAATTCATGCCTATGACACAAGTCAAACCTACCCTTAAACTAGACATTAGGTTAAACCTACATTCAACGTCATCAATTAGAGACTTAGTTATTTAAACTTACTTGAACACTCTTTATTTAAGGTTAGGTTATTTTCTTGAAATTTTTCAAGCATTCAAGATGTTGTATTTGATTTACATGATTAATCAACCAATTTTCAAAACAAAACCACTTCAAAATTCATCATTAAAATACATAAAAGTTCATAGTAGATGGAAGAACACAAAGATTTATAAATCATCATCCAACAAAAGAAATTAACAACTAATACCTTGAATAGCTTCCTTTAGGTAACCTTAAGTTTTTCCAACACAAAAATCAAACAAAAACTCATCCAAAACACCATTGGGTAGCAGCTATATCCAACTTTTAGGAGAAGATATCTCACTCAAAACAAGGCCATAAGATGTATGGGTTTAGGAGTTTTGCTCACAAGGAATTATTTTCATGTTGAAAGTTTCTTGAAATAATGGCTAAAATCAAGTTCTCTCAAGCTCTTCACCTCACCATATTCCACGACCAAGAAGGAGAAGAAGAAAAAGATATTTTGTGTGTCTTAAAGAAAGAAAGAAAAGATGACAAGTGTTTTGAAATTCAAAGGCTTAATGGTTAAGTTTTCATTACTGTATTAGTTTTTAACTTAGATATTTTTATCCAACTTTAGCTAAGCTTCCAAATAGGGATTGTAAACGACCCAGAGGCCTTTCAGGGGCCTTTAGCTCGGCTCGTGAAGGCCTAAGCTTACATGTCTAAAATTGGTTATTGGAACCAGACTTAGACTTGTATAAAAGCTCGTTTAATAAAAAGGCCCAAGGCCTCAATTCAAAAGCTCGGCCTTAGAGCCTCTCAGGCTGACCTAGTATATTAATTTTTATTTTATATTTTTATACTATTTGTAATAGCTCTCTCTCTCTCCTCAATCTATTTCAGCTCATTTTATTGGTTAAATAGATTTTTGAATGATTTTGTTCTATATTAATTTGTTTGGATACATATTGAATTTATGAATATCTATGGAATTACTAGTGCTGTTGATTGTATATTCTGTTTGAATAAATTTTTGTTGTCTTATTTTTTTTAAACAGGCTAAATCAGGCTTTTATTTTTTGTAAATAAGTCAGGTCACATATCGATTATTTTATTCATAACAGGTAACAAGCTTGGTCAGGCTGACATATTTAAACACAGGCTTAGCCTTTTAAGACTAAAGCTCGGCCTGGCCCGTTAACACTACCTGTTCCTTATTCTTAAGGCAACCAGTAATGTTGTGAAAATAACACTACCTTCCTTCTCTAATTAAGTTGTCTGAAATCTCTTCCTTATTGAAGTTCCTTTTACAGTATGAGTTCAATTTTCATTGATACGCAATGAATATAGCATACTTAATCACAAAAATACAAAATCTTCAATACAAGAGTTTTGAAAATAGTTCTTTAAGAACTTCACAGCTTTTTCGTTCCACAAATAACTTAGCCCATGACTAATACTTTAAACATAATTATTCCAAACTGAAATCCCATAGACCCGAGATTCAGTTCAGAGATAACGAATGGGAGAGGAAAGAAATAACAACTTATATTGATAAGAAACAAGTTATGTTACAACAAAATAAAATGGAGAAGTATGGTTGCTGCTCGTGAGGAGTCTCAAGTGGGTGATATAGAATAGAGGAAGAGTGTTGTCACTTAATTACTGCTAAAACTATATAACTGAAAAGTAAAAACTACAAATGAAACTAAGTGATCTCTTCTTCAAGAATTCGATGATTTCTTCGTTCTGGAATGTCCTATTTATAGGCCAGAAGAGTGGATGGAAAAACTTGTAATTTCCATTGAGTTGTTTTCTTCACTGCATGAAAGGGGCGGTGTGAACAATGCTCAGAGGGACGCAAGTTGCTAGATGGGACACTTATTGTTGAAATTTGCCTTTTCTTCTGCACTTCCCATGCTTTGCTTTCCTCTTGTCCAATGGGAACTCTTTATTCTCTGCTGTACCCGTTTCTTCCTGCTTGATTGTTGTACCTCTTATGCTTTATGGAAGCTTCTTTTCAACGTTTCCTGCAAAGTGTACAGAGAGATTGAGTTAGTGGAGCAGGTGTATTTAATGTTCCCATTCCGTTCTCCTTTTTCTATATTTATCAAATGATTACATCATCATCCGTTCCCCATTGTGTTTTTGTCATAAAGATATAAACATGTGTTTTTAGTGCAAAAGTTGCTCATCAGATGAGGGAACAAATGGTATTTTGCCATCAAAATGGGCTTAGATGGGAATGAATTTTCGTCCCATCATTCACGAACTACCCTTCTTAGTAACATGTCAACAATAGCATCATCTGAGAGAACCCTCAAATAAGCCATAACCTATTATCCCTAGAAATTCCTATTGTTGAAATTATTCTCTAAGGGGCCGTTTGGTACACGGATTTTTTCCGGATTTCCAGGAAACTGAAATTTTTAAAATTTTAAATTTTCAGATATTATCGTAAACTGAATGTAAAAATCATATTTTTGAAAATCGAGATTTTCGGACAAATAAAAATTTCTCATGTACCAAACGCCCCCTAAGTGTTCCTATTTCACAACTGCCTCCATTTTACTAGGATCAACAGTCACTCTATTCGCAAAGATGACCTAACCCACAGACTCTATTCCATACAGTACATGATTGAGTTTAGGTCTTATTCCATGACTCTAGCCGTTTCTCGACTTACAATCTCCATAAGTCATTACTCTTTAAAATAAAACCATAGTTCCTTTCATAGTATAAAATCATGTTCATTTCAATCAATACATGTTAATTACGATATCAATTCTCATAGTAGAGTACCTTAGTTCATGTACACTTGCAAAATTAACAGCTCAAACACAAAGTGAGATAATTCCACACAATAACATACCTTAATCCATATAGTGCCTGCAAAATTAGCAATCAAATACCGGGTGAATAAACATCAACAAGTTGCCACAGTTATTAACACATATTACCAACTTATAATCATTTAAGGTGTTCACATACTATATACATATGCAACAGATCAACAATTTACATATTAACCTAGAGTCATGGAGACCATTCCACATTACTAATTGTACATGCACCAGTCTCGCATATACCAGATAACGCGTGGCATTGCCACAAGTCCAAGTTATTACACACTTGATTTCCTTAAAGAAAATCTCACACTTTCAAACAAACTTGACTAGAGAGTGTTTCTCACTCACACACAATAAGATATCATCTCTTATGTTTTTTCAGAACAAAGCACCTTCAAAGATTATGCAAAGGCGAAATGCATATTACCTTTTATGCCAAACCTTGGCATATCACTCTTAACTTATTTTACTTCCCCCCACCTCTCGGTGATTGCAGAGTATAAACTCATATTGAAAGTACTACAGTCTAAGTCTCTCAATGCATCATTATACCATGAGGCAAACTAAATTTGATTGATCTACGCACCTCGTGCACCAGGATCACCCAATGAGTTACACTCAAATCGATGCCCTCATGAGACTTCCAAGAGTTAACACTCTTAGGATCCAATTCCCAAAGGAAAGCCCATAACATAGATTATTGGCCAAAGAACTAGTTGGCATACCAGCCTCCCATGTACCTTGTACACAAGAACCACTCAATGAATCACACATCAATTAAGTTTCAAATGGAACTCCTTAGAGGCAACCTCTTCGGATACATCCCCTTCAAGGATAGTCCATAATACACTGATGGCCAATAACTCACTCGATCAACCTAGTTCACAAGTTTATATAATCAAACACTTCATGACCATATTCAATATATAAAACATAATTCAGACATCATATTATACAATCATAACAATCCAAAACACACAATTTCTCAACAGCCAGTTTGTACCCAAAATGATCTCTAAGTTCACCATGGGTAGACACATGAAATTAGCTATGTAATCTCAGCCATCCAACTGAAATGCTATATCCCGGTAAATAGATGAAGTGTCACATTTCTCCCTAGTGGCGGTAGTTGTTGGTTCGAAAAATCTGCACCATAGTCACACTATAGAGCGCATACATGGGTGGAAAAACAAAAAATTTGGATGCAGAAGCATAAATCATCTATGTACCCCATGTATGATTGCTTTACGTTGAAACGAGATGGGGTTTTAGAATTACCTTTTCACTTGTAGGCGCAAAAGGATGACGCCCTCCAACGGTGATCCACACGGTTATCTCCTTCTTGCTAGCGAGAACTCTTTCTCCTTGATCCCTCCTTATCCTCAGTGGCTGGTTAGGCGCATGCAAGGAAGAGGCTACTAAGTGTTTGGATTGTTTTACTCAAGACTGTAATGGTGTCTTGAGGTTAGGTGATGGTGCAAGCAAAGAGAGAGAAGAAAAGGTTGGAACTTTTCCTAGAACCCTAAGATGAGAGAGGGAGCATCAATTTTTTTTTATTGTGATCAAACTATTTTGCTCCCCTATGTCAGGCGCATATATGGAGTGATAAGAAGATCTATCTTTGCTTGATCCTCTCACTTCATAACAGACCAGACTGTTGGGAGCCTTTGGAAGCTTCATGACTTGAATTCAAAATTCAAGCATGGATCATATCCATTTGTTCCATGAAATCTGATGCAGAATCCAGTCAGGATCTCTCTCCATATAGGCGCCCCTTTTCCCTCTTCTTCCCTCAGAAAGTTTGTTGCAACAGTATTCATTTGAATTCTGAATTCAAATGAAAAAGCAGTTGAGAGAATCTTCACCCAACCTAACCTTATAGAATTTAAAATTCAAATTCAAATTTCAAATTCATATTTGAAAATTAATCTCAAATATAAATCCAATCTTATCCCAGTTCGTAATTCGAATTCAAAATTCAAAATTCAAAATTCAAAATTCAAAAATTCAAATTTCAAATTTGCCCAAACTTTATTTTGGTCAAGTCAACTCTTTGACTTACTAGGATTCATGTCCCAAGGCCTCTGTGGCCTACCATCATATTTGGGCCCATTAGTGGAGAAAACTCTTTCACCACTAATGCCCCAAAAGAGCGCATGGATCAAGTGGGCTTGGAGTCCCTACTCCAACCCAACTTGACTCACAGTCTTGACAAAGCCCAACAACTCATTATTGACCCAAACTTGCTATAACTTGCAATAAGGAATAACCTTTGTGTGTGACCCATTAGGTCCAATTAGTTACTGACATAAATAAACTTGAATTAGTTAAACTCATTTAAAATGCCCAATCCATTTAATGACTACATGATACACTAGCAATGCTCTGTAGCCCCATAACTAATTGAGTTGATCAAGTGATCTACCTTTCTGATTTGGATATCGTGCCAGCATTTTCCCTCACATCGTCATTCACATTTAGTCGAGAGTAAGGATAGAGTATCATCTCTCTTTATTGACTAAATATAATATTTCATAGGAACTAAGAGTCTTCTTCTATTAACTCTAAGACAGATCATGACTCTTCATGATTTCTTACTATGCATAGATTTCTGAGTCAACTAGAAGTCATCTCAGCCCTACCGGACTTTGTGAACGACTAATCCCTTATAGGGGATTGTGAGTCCTTTCGGCATGTCCATCTATACTCATGTATTCGAGTTATACCCAAGAGTACATTGTTATCTCTATTTTCAGGCGGATAGAGTTATACAGTCAAAGTATAACTCTAGGACATAGTATTCGATGACATCCTTAAGTCTAGGACGATCTGCACTACCAAACGTTTAGAGACTTTACAAATCCAATGATACTCTCCATAATGAATCCTTGTGAAGTCTCTCGGCGGGTCAGTTCAGTCTATCTGTTCTCCAACAGATCCACCCACGACATCAGTTAAGGCATCACTATGCCTGCATTCCATGAGGTCTCTACCTTGTATCTCCATACAAGTAGATGATGTCGTACTAGTCTTATTGAGATCACCAATACCCTTTCTTGGTGATTCAAGACCAGGAACGAATTTTAGGTAATAGACATTCAGTGTCCTCGAGTCCTCATGATTATGTTCCCTATCATAGATCCCCGAGTGAACACCTGTTCTATTCCTAGGGTCTTTATCTTTAAACGCATATTAACAATAAAATATTGGCGATACATAAATACGATAAAGATAAATTTTGCTCAAATTTATTAATCATGAAATACTAAATAGAAAAAGGTGTTCATATGATAAAACAGATTGTCTCTAGGACACCTATAGACTAACAGTAGTGACTTGAGAGGCATATAATATGATATTTAGGCAATTATTTTAATTATTCCGCAATTAGTTTTCAGTTACGATCACAACTTTTATTCGTTATGCTTTATTATTGTTTTAAATGCTTGCGTAATGAAAAGGAAAAAGTTTACTCGCTTTTTTATAAATGAATTGTTGTGATTGTAACTGCACTTAATATTATAATCAATGTTAATAATACCGGTGTATAATGGGCTGTTACATAGGGTAACTTGCATTGAAGCTACCTAGCTTGGGAGCTTCAAGAAGGTAATCTCTTGGTATTGGGGTTAATCCCCGTATGTGCTCCACCATGCCCGTTGGGGTAGTGGTTGGAAGTTGTATGTCAATGATATGATTATAACATGCTCATGCATATATATATATATATATATATATATATATATATATATATATTAGGTACAAAGGATGTACCGTATCTCTGGCCAGTAGATAGATTTCCTTATGGCGTTACGGACTTCCACTGGATAGGTCTCCGTGAGGGAGTTCCAGTTGGCTTTGGGCCATAGAGATGTTATACGTTGAGGAGCACTCTAGGAATGTCTCGGGTGTATCGGATGAGGGCGTCTTGAATGATGTTTCGAGAACACATTCTTGGATGAGAGCCCTAGGCTATATGCCGAGGCCAGTAGGCTGGATGTTGCGTGGTTTTGGCTATGACCATTCCAGCTTCATTGTATGTTTTCTCTCTATACATCCCTACTTCTCTAAATCCCTTGCTATATCCTTTTGTTGTTATGATTCATTGTTGTACATTTAGATCTGAGTAAGCCATTGGGTGGAGTGATCCTCCAGAACCTCTGGGTTACTGAGATATATTCGTATATCTCACCCCGCATTATGGGGCATTATTTCAGGTGGTTGTAGTGGGACTGGAGCTACGGGCAAGAAGCCCGCGGGTTGAGCTTATGGAGTTGGAGTATTTTATATTTTGGGCCACTCTGCATAGGCTAGACTTAGAGCATAAACATTGTATATTGCATTAGGGATTTGTATCATGCCTTATTTGTTCATGCTTCATTTTGGCTAAGTCTAGATTGGCATATTTATTGTTGTATTTTGAGGTACCGTATTGTAGTTATATTTGACATTGGAGGATTGTAATGTAATGAATCATGGACCTTGTGTAAAGTATAAGCATGTATGTGATGAAAGGGAAGTATGTCTATTTTAGTGTATGAATTATATGTCAATGTCAATTGTTAAGAATGCATGAAATGGAATAATGTGATTGTAATAAGTTTAAGTTTTGATAAAGTTAAGTAATTGATTGTAAATTAATGAGAATAATGTAAATTGTTATGGGTTGTAAGAGCACCAAAGCATTGTTGGTCTTTGTGTGCCATCCTTGTCTATTAGGTACTATTTGAGATTTTAAAACACTTTTGATAAAGTGAGATAAGTTAAATAAACAAAGGAGATGTCGTCAAAATTTATAATAAATGACAGTTTTTAGGCTAATTTTGGGAGAGAATATCTCACTCCATAGAGGTCCAATAGGGACATTCCATATATCATTTTGAAGCTTGAGATGTCAGCTAAACCTGTAGGTTTGATTGAGTGACGACTGCCCATTCAGGCCTTGCACAAGGGCTGTTCGGGTTACTGTTTTCCACAAATTGTTTCTCCCTCAATTCTTATTGAAATTAGGCTCGTGATATATAAAATTAAAGCTTAAGGTATCTAGTATTTTGTATAAAAATGTGAGAGTAATTGGTTGAGTGGTTTGTTCAGAATCTCAGAAATGGTGGGGATGTTTGTGCCCTGTTTTGGGTTGCCTGGCAGTTTTACTTGTCCAACTTCAAATGGTGATAACCGGAGCTAGAGCAGTGGCAGACCTAGAAAATTTTATTTATGTCTGCACATTTAGAGTTGGGATTCAGAGCCCCCAAATTTTTTTTTAAAATATTTTAAATGTATTAAAAACAAAAGAATATAAATAAGTGGTCCCTTTAAAATTTTTGGATACTCAACAAATATTATGGGACACAATTTAATTCTTTAGAGAAAAAAAATTCGACTCGAGATCCCTTTTAAATTCAAAATAGACCAATTTTAATCATTTTGAGGGACTAACGAGGATTTTCTTTGAATTTTAGAGGTATCATGATTTCAACCAAATTGGTCTATTTTGAAATTCAGAAAATCACAAGTCGAGTTTTTTTTTCTAAGTGATTAAATTAGACCCCATAATTCTTGTTGAAGACCTAAAAGATAATTTATTTATTTATTTTCAAAAATTTGTGCCTGCACTTGCACACACTGGCACAAGTGCAGGTCCGCCTCTGAGCTAGAGTAATCTTTATGCGGCGTGTGATACCTTGTTGGAAAGATAATGGAGTCTAGAATAATATACTAAAAGATGAGAGGTTAGTAGCATGGGAATTTCGCACGATGTCCAGAAGACTGAAACACACCTTAAATGTGAGATTTATGCTAAATGGGTTTATGAGAATCTCTTAGTGGCTTAAAATAAGTAATGTATAATAGTAAGGCATTTATTTTATCTATTCCGCATTTAGAATTCAATTATGATCACAGCTTATGTCATTACATTTTCTTATTGCTTTTAAACGCTTACGTAATGAAAAGAAAAAAAATTTACTCGCATTTTTAAATGAACAGTTTTACTTTCACACGTTTAAGGTAATTTGGTACATTATTATATTTTCATTTACAAGAACTAATCATGATGTCTTTATATATTCTGGAGACAATTTTTCCAGCTCTTTAATGTCTTCTGTACCTCGCTGAAAACTCATTTTATTCCTTTATAAGCCATATTATGATTACACCATTCATCTTTTCAGTGGGGTATATGAAGATTTCTAGGTTCTCGATTAATTAATTTTTAATGCTGTGTGATATTGCAGTTTATCACAATAATTGCATTTACCATAATAAATTTGATGCAAAAGGAATATTGTAGTGTTTTTTTTTTATAACCTTAATTATCTTTTGGGGCTACACTATAATTCGGAAAGATAATCACGAATCGATCTGTGTGACAATTATTTAACTTGGCTTAAAAAAAAGTGATTCACACACTTATTAAATGAAACATGGCCTAATAATAGATAATGCTAAAAGAATGTTCCAAAAAGTATGTGGATAAAATCAGCATAGTGCTGCAGAGTTTGCAGAACCCCACCCTTGAATTCGAGTTCCTATACTATTACATTACATCAATGGACAGAAAAAACAAGAACCCGAGTTAATTTTTCTCATACATTTGTTTTAGATGTATAGTTCACACACAACCTCAATTTCTGGGGCAAAATCCTGCTTGATTTGGTACTCTTCCAAACACAGTGAAAAAACTAAGGAAAGATATACACTCATATGAGCATGTGCCTCGGACATGCCACCACCATTAGTATACAACAAATGCACAAAGATTACACAATATGATATGACATAGTGGATGTAAACTAAATTTTTTCAAGGAAACAGAATCAACAAATAAGCATAAATAAAAGGCAAATCCTGGTTTTCTATACTCGAATATGTGACCTTCCAATCATAAGAAATAATTTTACCACTGATCCAGACCTTGTTCTAGGCAAAGAAGCATAGATATTAAACAAAATACTGGATAAGGACAAGGACAAAGATTATCACCACAATGTCTAGATTATATCTCTAGATACTCTAAATTATATCAAGATATAATCTTAATATTATACGATATCATCTAATTGTGGTTATCCTTATCCCTAATAAAAAAACAGCTAATTAGCCAAAAGGAAGAGATAAGTAGAGACAGGAAGAAAGACAGTGAAATGAGGCTATATATATATATATATATATATATATATATATATATATATATATATATATGGTACTTTGTTTTGGGCTAAATGTTTACCACTAAGGCATCAATCTTAGAGGAAGCACTCCTACCACTGCTGGAAAGGCTCCACTTATCAGAAACTGTGCCTGCTGAAGTAGCAGCAGATGAAATGCTACCTGCAGAAACCCCACATTTGGCTACAATCCGTACACTCTCTATCAACTCCTTGGTGAGAGCCTCTTGTGACAAAATGTCCATCAAATGTTCTGGAGTTATCGCCAGTTTCACTTTCCAGAACCTACTACTATTTTTAGTAATAGTTCTACTAATCCTACAAGAAAAAGGTTCTATGGGGTTCCTCTTCAACAACCCCACTCCTTGGTGGTGTTGGTAGTTCAATGACATTCTATATGGGGCAGGGTAAGTGGTTGTAGGAACACTTTGAGAACGAACATGGCCTTGTTTGATGATGTGGTTGCCACCACCACTGTCGTCACCACCGCCGTCACCACCAGAGGCTGAAGGGTGTTCACCTTGGTTGTTGAGTGGAAGTAAATAGTAAGACTGTCCTGAAACCAACTCATCAAATTGGCACAATGGCTTCATAGAGAGATCATGGCTTGGGAATATGCCATGCCCCGGAAACTCATTGGTGATGAAACTCACAGTAACAGGAGCACAGAATTCCATGATGCCACCATTAGATGTTATCACTTTGATTATTGTTTCAGGATCTGATATGCCCCCCAACAAGCAGTTTCCCATGTTGGACTTGGAATTTGTATGAACTGTGATGTAATAGTCATGTTCCTATTCTTTGTCCTTATATATGGTGACTAGCTTGCTTAGAAGGTATTCAAGAGCGGGAAAACTTATGGGGATGAAAAGAAAAAGAAGTTCTATAAGGTGGATTCTTCTTGCAGAGAAACCCTTATCAAGTTTATTAGAGTAATATATACACCCTATTGCTATTATAAAGTTAATGTAGATGTTTAATATTCTTGTCACAAGCTATGTTTTGAAAGTACATAAAAGTTCTTCTTTCTCTTTAGTTTTGGCAAATTATATTTGGCAAAAGCAGGGTTGGAAGGAAAAAGAATGTACTTTAAGTTGTGCATGGTTTATTCTGCTTGTTCAACATTAGTTACCTTATATATTCCCTAGTCAAAAGTTGAATAAATGAAGCATCATATATTGTTTTCACTAAGATTTTTTAGTGAACAAGAAAGAAGAAAAATGTCGTTCAAAATCCAATTTGGTCCCAGTATGATAGGACCAGCAGAAGAGAAGAAAGCAAAAGGACTAGTAGATATACCTGCCACTTCTTTGTCCTTTATCTTTTTCTTTTGACACTTTATCCTTTGATAAAGGCATCAATGTATCAATAAACTATAAATTCATTCAGTAGTATAGATTATGGAAAATACAATTACAATCACATAAAATGTCACTAAGAATCGTTTGTTTAGCTTCGATTTTGTTTCACTAATTTTGGTCAATTATTGTTGAATTTCAAGCTCATGTGACATCATCTATAGTTTAATTTAATAGTATGGAGTCTCTGGAGCAAATCTTTTGCTTTGCATGTCCTCTCTTTTTTAAGTTCTACTTGGTGAGAGTGAGCATTTCATAGAGCAATGCCCTATTAAATTTGAAGGATTTCATTGGTTAGTGACGAAGTGGATTGTGCATGCCACATGGAATCATTTAGTTAAATAATAATAATAAGAATAAACTTTTCCATGTATCTGGCATTTTCCCTGTAAGCGTCATAAAAGCATGAGAATTGGTGGCACAAGTCATACTTATTACCTAACATCAAATCCTCACACTGAAGCAGTTTCAATGTCAAACTCTAATGAAACTAAAATTTGTAATAAAAAACCCACTATGATTTTCATCATTGGATTCAAGTCAAAATGACAGTAGCAGTGTAAGCAAATCTGATAATAAGTGACTAATGGAGACAAATAATGTTGAAGTCTTTTTATTTTATAACTTGAAATGGTAATGTTAAAAGACATTACATGCCACAGAGCATTAAGCTTAACCTTTCCTAAGTGCACTTGCTTTTACAGTTGTTGACAACACCATCAATATCTTCCTCATCTGCAATTTAAAATTCTCTTTAGAACTTGAAAAGAAGAGTAAGTTGTGCATGTTGTGTGTGTGTATATGAAAACAACATAATAATTTAAGATGAACATTCATACTTGGATTGTGGTGGAGGGTGTTTACAACACAGTTTTGAGTGCAGGGGTAGTTGGCATGATCCAATGACAAAATGGTGCACTTGGCCATGCACACACCATAGCATATCAACCTACCGAAGATTCTCTTTTCTGCACATTGTGTTGAACATTTTTCATCACAATTGGGTGAAAGTGGTGGAGGAACCTGAGAAAGAGGTGGTGTTTGAGCAATAATAGGAGGTGTAGGAGAGTCAGATACACGTGGTAGAACATCTTGTGCCTGCACAGAAATTAGTAGAAGCATGGCTGAAGCTAAGCACTTTATCATCACTGACATGGTTGATTTCATTCTTGCTTTCTCTCTAGCTCTATCTCTTGTGGAAGATTTTGAGATGTGCAAGTTAAGATTGTGAGAGATAATTTATAGGCATGGATTGAATGTGTTTTGAATAATTATTTATTGAAGTCTCATTAACTAATAATGATTATTAATCACCATTTATAATGAACTTCTTCTATCTAGCTAACTTTAAAGACCATTTGATTTCAAGTTTACTTCAGAAGAGGGAGATCTAAAATTTTTCTGCATGTTTTGATGAGGTGTCCACAAGATCAAATATAAAATAAAATTGTATTAGTGTTAAGATGATGCAAATTAGGTACAATTAAGTGTCTTTGAGGAAGACTATGAATCTTGGGACAATCCCTTTATTAAAAGGTATTGCAAATTTCATTTCACTGCCTCTATTTTATTGCAGTGAGCTACTGAATCCCTTGTTTGGTTTTGAATTATTACAAATTTAGAGCAAATGCAGCATCATCCAAATTTGGGGTATGCATGAAGCACATAGTTAAAGGAGATGGTATACATTAATAAAATAATGGGCATAGTGGAGTCATGAACTCTGTTCTAAATCTATCACTCTGAATGCATGGAGCTTGCCTCTGATTATGGGCTAAGTCACACAAAAAAAAAGTATCCCAAAGCAAAAAAAATTTGGGCCAAGAAAATCCATGCAATGTCCAAGCCTAATGCAGTTTGGGCTTCAGATAGTGATTCATTTTCATATCCTGACAATATTTGTATTAAAATATTTCACACGCACAATAATAATAATGATAATAATAATAACCAGGATATTTCTAGGTGTTTGTTTGGGAGGTCATTTTTTCAGCTTTTCTTCTTCTTCTTATAAGTAAAAGCTAGGCCAAATAGGTTTTTACAAAAGCTCTTATAATAAAAAAAGTTTTTTTTATAATGAAAAAAAAAATCAAAAGTCAAAAGCTCCTATGAGGAGCTTTTTTTAAGTTGTTTCAACTTTTTTTGAAATAAACAGCTTTTAAGCTAAAATTTTTATATAATCATCAAATAACTTTTTAAAGCTCTTTTTTTAATTTTAAGTTAAAAGTAGCTTTTAGCTTAAAAAAAAGAAATGTGTCAATAGTGTTTAGGGTGATTGAATATTTGAATATAAATTTTAGATTTTAGGCTCGGGTGTTTGTTGGGCACTCTCTGACCTTTCTATATGTATGGAGTCACGTTATTGTTTCGTCATGTCTCTTTTTTTAGGCTCTTTGCACTCTTTTGTGAGTTTTGAGCATTGTTGATTTATTAATTTCAACGACGAGGTGATCTTCTCTGTCCCAGACCTATCTCGAGACTCCTTCACACGCTCCCTCACGTGCGGGAAACAGAAGCGCTCATTCCAGTTCTGCAGCGGCGCGTGAGACACCATCTTCACGCACGACCAGTGTAGACAAGCTCGTCTCCTTCTTCTGAATCTGGATCTATTATTATCCTGTGGTTTTGACTTCGTCGCGACCTTCCCACAATGTTTTTTCCCTCTCTTTGTTAGTGTTTTGATCTCTTTGTTACTGTTCTGGTGACGTTAGACCTTTACTGTTCTGATTAGACACTTTTTCAGTGAACTTCATGTCTGACGTTGAAGATACTCCGACCAGTCAACCATCTATTACACCCATTATGGCTTCTCTTAGTCCAAATGATCTGCTTGCTCTCCATCAGGATTAAAGTCTTAATGGAAAAATTTATTTGCAATGGTCTCAGCTTTTTCGTTTGATTCTCAAAGGGCTTCGTAAGATTGCTCATCTTGAAGGACCTGTTCCTACCAAAGCAGATCCAAAATTTGTGATTGGGATAATGAAGACTCTTTTATTATAACCTGGCTGTGGAACTCTATAACTCCTGAGGTTAGTCAACATTGCATGTTCTTACCTACTGCTTTTGAGATATGGAATGTTCTTCATTAGACATATTCAATGAAACAACATGCCGCCACCTGCTATGATCTGAAAAATAGGATTTTTTCTACCAAGCAGGGCTCTTTCTCTGTAACAGAGTATTATAGCATTCTGAATGGATTGTGGACTGAGCTTGATAAGTACCATAGTTTGAAGATGGAGTGTAGCAAGGATACAACCATTCCGGCCTCCTCTGTTGAATGAAATCGGATCTTTGACTTTCTTTATGGCCTCAACTCAGAATATGACCCTATTCGGATTCAAATTCTTGGTAAGGAAAAATTACCTTCTCTTTATGAAGTTTTTCATACTATCAAGGGTTAAGAAAGTCGTAGGGATATTATGATGGATACCAAGTTTTCTGAAGGATCTATCATAATCTCATATAAAGTCACTACTCCAGCTCCTTCTGATTCTAAGCCCACTGACGGGTCTGCTATTGTAACGCCCCATCTGCAGCCGGTTAATTAACATTCATATGATAGTAAGCGCAGCATGCTCAAATTAATTAATGCAAAAGCTAACTAAATAATTTTTCTCTTTTTCCTTATGTATTGCAAACTTTTTCACTTCCATGGCTAAAATAAAACGGACAGCATTTCCTCTGTATTTTCGACCTCAGGGGATAATTCCCACTATGATAATTTCAACCTGATTGACAGTTTAATATAACTCGGGCATACCACAACATAGATAAAACATATTACCCAGCCATCCATGGCCTAGGCTATCTCATAATCATATTGTCTCAAAATAATGTCCATGATGTTACTTATATAATTACATCAAATAAACAAAAGAGATGCAATTAAATAAGTAACATAGACCAGAGCATGCATCACTAACAACACATATACAGACTATCAACCTGGCATAGACATCTCCTATTCTCTCAAAAAAAATACATGGCATATACAACTCAAAATAAAGTACGTCAGGTACAAATCTAATATCCACAAGACTCTGACAATCATGTCAAGTAGTATCTCTCATCTGGCCTCTTGCCACGCGATGCCTCAGCACCATCGACTCCTGTACCTGAAATGGTAATCCCCATAACGCGGGGTGAGATAATGTAATTACCTCAGCAAGCTAGGGACCCTTGGAGGGCTCCTCCACCCCTAAGCTCACTTCTGGTATAATCACAATATAAAAATCTATGCATGCATCAGAATATGTATGACAGTGCAGTGTGCAATAATGTAATCCTACTGGCCAGGGAATATAATAAGTATGCATTACGCAAGGAAACATCGTCTTGAAACATACCGTATGAGGAAACACCGTCTCATACTATGCATAAGAAAACATCGTCTTATGCCTCACACAAGGAAACACTGTCTTGTGTGGCACACAAGCATACATACATATACATGCAACATATAATATCATTTTCACATACCATATCAAACTACCATCCTCCCTCAGAGTCTGGTGGAACAAACGGGGGATTAACCCCAATGACCGAAAGCTTACCTGGCAAGCAGTGTCCTCCAATAATTCTTGTGTCCACAGAGTCACGATCTTTCACAAAGTCACAACCTAGTTCCAAGGTGTGAATACAATTAGTATATCACTAATCCATCACCATCATTAATTCATACATACGGTACTGTTCATCTATACAGTACTATTCATGTATACGACACTATTAACAAATATGGTATCTCTAATTTTTCCAAATACATTTTCACTGTTAAAATCCTCATCTAAACACTTTTCTCAACATGAGCTAAGCCTCAATCAAGCTCTAACATGCTCAATCAAGCCAAACTTTAAAAATGAAAACCTAAATCAATCCTTCTCAAAACTCAAAGGAAACTAGGATTTCTTAACATAGACTTACCTAGAATCACCCAATGAGTGGATTCCCAACCTCAAACGAGATCAAAACGCCTTCTTGGACCTTCAATCAACAAAGGGGCACCACTTTCCCTTCCATTTTTCTCTCAATACAAGGCTTTTTGATAGATTATGGATTAGGGGTTGTGTTTGTCTCTCAATTCTAAGCAACTTTGCTTTTTACCTCACTTGATTTCATCAAGAAATGGAGAAGTTGGAATTTAAGCTCTCCAGCACTGGCTACGGACGACGCACAGAGAAGAAGAAGGGTGAGGCACGTGCGTGAGAAGAAATAAGGAAATGAGGTTTCTGTTTGCAAACTTAAAGTATTTAAGTTAGTTTAATTGGGTAAAATCTTATCTATCTACACACCTCCATTCACCACCAAACTTTGCACACTAGTCCATAATATTTTTATGGTAATATTTATAATTTTACTTTTTACTTTCGGGTAACTTTATTTACCCATATTTTTATTCCTTAACTGTCATTTTAACTCATTTTTCACCAAAGGTGACTTTATTTCTTTCTCTTTTACTTTCCTTATAATTATTCTTTAATATCATGATTAAAATCATTAATTCATAATTAAATCCAACACTACATGTGAGGGTTATTATAGCTATGATCTCAGCTAAGCCATCTTAGGGGTCATTTTTCTTTAAGCCTAGCAAAGAGGGGCTTTGGTGCAATTATTGTAAAAGACTAAGTCACACAAAAGAGGTTTGCTACTGTCTTCATGGGAAACAATAGGTTCTGGAGAAGCTTGGTAAGTCAACCTCACGTGGAAAATCTTTTTTAGCCCCCTTAGACATTCCTCATGTGAATGAGACCTCAAAGATGCCTGGTGAGTTTACTACTATTCATCGTGAAGAATCGAAATGACTTGGGTTCACATTTGAATCTCTAAATAATCCCTCTGGTACTGGTACTTTGGCTATGGCTGGTAAGAACTCATGCACTCATTCTTTTTATTGCTTCTTGCACTGATTTCAAAACTTTATGGATTGTGGATTCTGGTGCTACGGATCATGTAACTTGATGCACTGACCCTTTATTTCTTATAATCTCACTGTTGGTATCGGTACTATAGCTGTAGCTGATGGATTATACAAATCAGTTCCAAGTTCTGGTAACATCGAAATTCAACCCTCATTGTGTCTCAAGAATGCTCTCCATGTTCCCTAACTTTCTACCAATCTCCTTTCTACTCATAAGCTTACTATAGATTTGAATTGCACTGTAACCCTTTTCCCTACTCATTGTATTTTTCAGGATCTCCCCACGGGGAAGATGATTGGAGTTGCTAAGGAACAGGGTGGGTTATATCATTTGGTTCCAGAATTTGTTGCATAAGGTACCAAGGATCAAAATTTGATGACTCATCAGTCTACTTCAGATTCTCTTATTTGGTGTCATCACAAGCGCTTGGGTCATCCTCTTTTTAGTTTACTTAAGTCTATGTTTCTTTCGTTGTTTATATCGCAGTCTGTCCGTTCTTTTAATTGCGATGTCATCGTGTATCCTTTCCTTATAATGAAATAAAAAGTGTTGAACCTTTTACTAATATTCATTCTGATGTTTGGGTACCTTCCGAGATTCCTAATGCTTCTAGTGCTAAGTGGTTTGTCTCTCTTATTGATGATTATACTCGGATAACATGGATATTCTTGATGAAAGATAAGCCAGAAGTAACACAATTGTTTATCCAATTTTATTATATGATTGAAATCTAGTTTGGTAAAATTATCAAACGCTTGAGATCAGATAATGGTACAAAATATGTTAATCAACGTCTTTCCCATTTTATTAAAGACAAATGAATGGTTCATGAACTCACATGTGTAGATACCCCTCAAGAGATAGGGTTGCTGAAAGAAAAAATTGACATTTGCTTGAAGTCACCAGAGCATTGTTATTTTATACATCTGTACCCAATTCTTACTGGGGAGAAATTGTATTGACTGCAACCTATTTGATCAACCGCTTACCTTTCAAAATCCTTGGCCATGTAAATATTGTTGATCTTATGACCTCATTTTTTCCTTTTGTTCCAATTATGTAGAGTCTCTAATCTCGTGTCTTTTGATGTGTTGTCTTTATCCATGTCCATAAACAGCATCAGAGTAAATCAGAGCCTAGAGTCCTTAAGTGTGTCTTCTTTGGTTGTGCTCCCAATAAGAAAAGATACAAATGTTACCACCCTCCGAGTCGTAAATTCTTTGTCTCTATGGATGTTAGCTTCCATGAATTTGAGTAATACTTTCTACCTCATCAGCTTCAGGGGGAGAACAATGTAGAAGCTTCATCCATTTTCTTCGAGTCTGAGTTTACCTTTCTGTTACCTACATCATCTCCTACCCTAGTAGTTATACTACATGACAATGAGAAGGAAGACTTACTTGCTGAGCCTAAAAATTAATTTGATTCCTCATGTTTCATGCCTTCAATCGATCGACAGAAATTTCTCGAAGCTGGGACACCTTAATTATTGTACCAAAGGAAGAAATAATCCACACTGCACCACCAGCAACTGCAATTTCTTGAATCGCTAGTAAGTATTGAATACACTACTTCTTTTATTCTTGAGCCTTATATTAATTCTATTGATTTTCCCATTGCTGTAAGTATTGAATACACTACCAGCAACTGCAATTTCTTGAATCGCTGGTAAGTATTGAATACACTACTTCTTTTATTCTTGAGCCTTATATTAATTCTATTGACTTTCCCATTGCTGTAAGAAAAGGGAAAAGGTCTTCTACCCAACACCTTATTTCTCATTTTGTCTCCTCTAAGAATCTGTCTATGCAGCATAGAAGCTTTATTACAACACGTGACTTAATTTCAATCCCGAAATCAGTATATGAAACATTAAAGGATGATAATTAGGTTCAAGCCATACATGACAAGATGAATGCATTAGAGAAGAATAATACATGGGAAGTCGTTGACAAGACAAATGAAAAAAAGGCAGTAGGATGCAAATGGGTGTATACTATGAAGTGTAATTCTGATGAGACTCTTGAAATGTATAAAGCTCGATTGATTTCCAAGGGGTATACACAGACCTATGACATTGATTACGAAGAAATATTTATTCCAGTGTCGAAAATGAACACTGTAAGAGTTCTATTGTCCCTAGTTGCTCATTTTATTGTGACTTGAGACAATTCGATGTGAGATATGTCTTCTTAAATGACGAATTAGAAGAGGAGGTTTACATGGAGATCCCACCAGGATTTAACTCTATAAATGGAGATAACAAAGTTTGCAGGTTAAAGAATGCTTTGTATGGCTTGACGCAATCCGCACGTGCTTAGTTTGAAAGATTTACAAAAGTTATGCTTTCATTAGGATACAAGCAAAGTCAAGGGGAGCATACACTTTTTTTTAAACATTCCCAAGAAGGTAAGATTTATAATAACCCTCACTAGTAATTGTGGATTTAATATTGAAAAATAATTAGAAGTAAAAGAAATAAAGTCACATTTGGTGAAAAAGAAGTTAAAATGACAGTTAAGGGGTAAAAATGCGGGTAAACAAAGTTACCCGAAAAGTAAAAGTAAAGTTAGAAATATAACTAGAAAAATATTCTAGTTCATTGGGTAAAGTTTGGTATTGAATGAAGGTATGTAGATAGATAAGCGGTTACCCAGTTAAAGTAACTTAACATATTTAACTTAAGAAACCGTGACACCCCTCCTCATTTCTTCTTCCTCGTACGCGTTGCCTCTGTCTCCAATTTCCATTGAAATAGCTTAGGTTTTCATTTTTTTCTTTTCTTTGATTTCTCATCACACAATCATCGAAATGAAAAAGTCCATTACATGAAATCAATAGGAAATCATCCAATGAATCCGTTCCACCCCTTATTTCGAGCTAAAATTGTTTGTGGAGAGAGTTCTTCCTCATCCCCAATTCGTGGTACTATTCACCCAAATGAAAAAGTGTGGATTTTGAGTGAGCAAAGCTTGGGTTTTGTTCTTTGGACCTTGGATAAGCTATTGGAGGTAAGAAATCTCTATTTCCATGGTTTGATTTTTATGATTTAAGTCTTGAAAGATTGAAGCATGTTTTGGTGAAAAATAATTGAGTTTGAAATTTGAAATTGATTATGAGTTTGTGTTGTTTAGGAAGTTATAATGCGAATTAAACATTAACAAGTGTTGGAAAATTGAAAAATCCCATTTCACCTCCTTCCCACTAGGTTCAGCCATGGTGTAAAAATTAGGGTTTAATGTTCAAAAAATAATTGGACAATTTGTGAAGGTTTATATGTATATATAAGTTGTGAATTGAGTGAATTAATTGAATGACGCTTAGTGGTGTCTTTTGTTTTGAGGCATAAATGGATGAATTAATGTGTAAAATGGGTTTTATTATCTAATGATGGTTATGGTTGTATGATAAGCTTGAATTTGATGGACTAAAACATTGGAATCATGAAATTGACATGATTTTCTTTATGTGCCTCCTAGCCGTTTACAAATGAAGTATGTTTTTATAGTGCTTGTTTGTGCTAATGAGTACTTATACGGCCTAAGGACTATATAATTAGATGTTTAAACCTTTGGTTGTGTTAGATAAAAAGAAAAATGAGTAAGTTCCTTCTTTAGGCCTTATATGTGATTATAGCCATTTTCAAAGGATGTATGTGCTACTGTTTTGCAAAGCGAGCATATTTTTATGCGTGGAATAATATTCTAAGGTGTATGAACCTTCGCGTTGGTAAAATAAAAAAGAAAATAAGGTAGCTCCTTAGTATGACCTTAAAATGAGTTTTGGCCATTTTCAAAAGAGGTATACGTTTGGAGTTACTGTTTTGCCAAGTGAGAACACTTTTATGCGTAAAATAATTTATTTAGGTGGCTAAACTTGGGTTTAGGCACTAGACAAAGAGAAATCTTATAGCTCCTTTGTAAAGGGCACTTTGCCTTAAATTGGGGAAAATAGGTTTTTAGGTGCTAAGAGGAGTAATGAGTGTTCTAAAGGCCTTTTGAGACTATCCTAAGACTAAGTAAATATGTGAAATTTTGTGGGGATTTGTTGGATAAAGAATCACTCACTCATGGCCTAATATGATTAAGTAAAAAGAAAACTGGTTATGACTTGTGTATTGGCATAGGATTGACAAAAATGTAAAGAAATGAAAGTAAGCAATAGGATGTATGCCTTGTGTAAATTTCATGGCATTGTAGCATTTTATTGATTTTTTTTAATTCTTTCTCTAGGTGTGCCTAGGGACTGAGCGTATTTGGATTCCTTTGGAGCTAAATAGGTAACTTGTGTTACGAGTGAGCAAATTGGTAAGGCTTCAAAAGGTAAGCTCTATGTTTATGGGGTTCGCTCCTACTTTGTGTTCCGCCATAGTGTACTGACTGTGGTCAGATTGTATGATATGTATGAGATATATGATATAGATGCATTCATATATAAATATATGATGATGTGATGTGATATATTTTGATGTGTTTAATTTGATATGTTTTGATGTTTTACTTTGATATGTTTTGATGTGTTTACTTTGATATTTTTTGATGTGATTTCTGTAATGATATTTGGCCATTGATTCTATATGCACTGATGTCTGCTTGAGGTCCTCCCTTGGGACTGTCTGTGTATATATCTGTTATATGTTGAGTTTCGCTTCGGGTCCTCCCTTGGGAACATATGCACTGATTTCCGCTTGGGGTCCTCCCTTGGGATTGACTGTGTACACCTCTGTTATGTGATGATCTCTGGCCATGGATCCTATGTGCACTGATGTCTGCTTGGGGTCATCCCTCGGGACTGATGGTGTACACCTCTGATATGTTCTGGTTCCGCTTGGGGTCCTCCCTTGGAAACACGTAGGTTGATTTCCGCTTGGGGTCATCCCTTGGGAATGACCGCGTACGTCTCTGATAAGATATGTTTTGTTCTGATGTGATTATTGTGATGATTTTGTATATGATATTTGTTATGTGCGTTGATTTTCGCTTGGGGTCCTCCCTTGAAAAATACTGCGTGCATCTTTGATAAGATATGTGTATATGTTTTTTCAACTATGATATTTGCTTATATGATGTTTTGTATATTATGTATCTGACTGTCATGCAGGAAGTGAGCCCAGGGTATGGAGAGTTTTTCATAAACCTGAAACTTACTAGAGATTTTAGGAACACAATTAATTGAAGAGCCCTCACGGGACAAGGACACTACCCGTGGCTAGAGGTACTAGTATGAGGATATGGAGTTCTGGGTGGCCGGACGCTACTATTTATTATAGATGTCATTTTTGGAGAATATGTACTGTTGTATAGTGTTCTATTCATTTTGGGATCATGATGTTTGATCCATTATACAATATATGGTCCGTATATGTTTTGTATATGTATTCATATTTGATGCATGTACATTTGTGTATTCAGATATGTGCATGTGCTGAAATATGTATGCTGTTAGACATAGTGGCACGAAGCCAGTTATGCATGCACCCATGGATGGGTATATAGTCCTATATAGATATCTGGTATTTCTGAAATCATATATGGTATAAATTGTTTATCAGGAACCTTTGAGAGTGGGATTGACGAATCCTCAGTTGTCCAATTTACAGAGGTTACTCTGCTCGATTTTCGTCTTCGTCAAATACAAATTAAATTAGGAGAAGTATGCAATGTGAGATATCATGTGAATTAAGATTAATGAAAAAGGAAAAAAAGTTAGCTCGTATTTTCGTAAGTTAAGTCTTCCGCTGTTTCTGTTTGTATCATATGTATGTTAATTGAACCGGCTCGAGACAGGAATGTTACAAGATCACTATCCTTCTAGTTTATGTTGATGCCATTATTATAACAGGGGATGATATAAGTGAGAAATGTGCTCTACAAAAAAGATTGACTTCTGAATTTGAAGTTAAAGATCTTGAAATATTAAGATATTTTCTTGGGATAGAAGCTACTCATTCAAAGCAAGGGATATTTATTTGTCAACGAAAGTATATTCTTGACCTCCTTAAAGAAGCAGAAAAACTTAGGTGTAAACCTTCCAGTACTTCGATTGAGCAGAATCATAGACTTGAAAGTGAAAATGAGAGCCCTCTAGTTGACAAAGGACAATATCAATGAATAGTAGGAAGATTGATATATCTAGCTCATACTAGACCTGATTTAGCTTATGCAGTTAGTGTTGTTAGTCAATTCATGCATGATCCGAGGGAGAAACACCTGCGAGTTATGGACAGGATTCTCCAATATCTGAAAGGTACACTAGGCAGATGACTATTGTTCCAGAGAGGAGGAAACCTATACTTTGAAGTTTATACAGACACTGATTATGCTGGATCCATGCTTGACCGACAGTCTACATCGGACTATTGTATGTTCCTTTGTGAAAATCTAATAACATGGAGAAGTAAAAAGAAAAATGTGTCTGCTAGATCAAGTGCAAAAATAGAATTTCGAGCCATGGCTCAAGGTATCTATGAGTTATTGTGGCTAAAAATCATTCTTGATGATCTCAAGATGAGATATGAAGGATCTATGAAGTTACTTTGTGATAACAAGTCAGCCATCTGTATAGCCCACACTCCAATTCAACATGATCAAACCAAACATATTGAGATTGATCGCCACTTCATTAAAGAAAAACTAGACAGTGGACTCGTCACTACTTCATGTATTCCTTCTAGTTGTCAATTGGCTGATGTCTTAACTAATGGTCTTCCTAATGAGGGACAACGACCCTTTTGGCAAAAATTTACCCGATTGCCACACTAGGAAAATTTTTTTACCAAAATGCCACGCCACCTAACTCGCTACAACACCTGGTGAGTTAGGTGTAGCCAATGTCAATGTTGAGATATATAAAACCATTAATGTAGCCTCACCCAACAGCTTAAGCTTTTGGGTTGAATTAGTTCTTTACATGGTATCAGAGCCTCGTGTCCCGGGTTCGATCCTCACCGCCCTCCACTTTCTTTCAAGTGGAATTTCTTTGTTCGCACAGGTAGGTGGGCCTGTGCATTGTCCACCCTTCAAGCCTAGTGAGCTCTCGTGTGAGGGGGCGTGTTGAGATATATAAAACCATTAATGTAGCCTCACCCAACAGCTTAAGCTTTTGGGTTGAATTGGTTCTTTACAGTCAACAAGTTTAAGGCCATGTAATCTCGTTGGACTGTGCAGCGAGATTACATGGCAAACACCATGTGGCCTAAGTTGTTGAATTGTGTAGCATTTTACGTGGCGCTAGTAACAATTTGACAAGTGGATTGAGAGGACCAAAGTCGCTGGATAATGTAGAGATCATAGTGCAACGTGGCATGTACAGATGGAGTGTCCATGGGAAAACAATAAAGATGATTTAATGTGCAATAAATGTTGATTTATTTTTTGTTTTCTTTTTGGAAAATATAATAGACGATAAAGACGATGGAGTGTCCAGATGGAGTATCCAATGGAAAACGGTAAAGACGATTTAATATCCAATAAATGAGAAAATGATAAAGACGATTTAATGTCCAATAAATGTTGATTTGTTTTTTGTTTTCTTTTTTGGAAAATATAATAAACAAAAAAGACGATGGAGTGTCCAGATGAAATATCCATTTAAAAACGATAAAGACGATTTAATGTCAAATAAATGCTTATTTTTTATTGTTTATTATATTTTTCAAAAAGAAAATAAAAAATAAATCAGTATTTATTGGACATTAAATCGTCTTTATATTTTTTAAAAACGATAAAGACGATTTAATGTCATAATCCACGTGTCAAATTGTTACTGGAGCCACGTAAAACACTGCACAATACAACGATTTAGGCCAAGTAGTGTCTGCCACCTAATCTCGCTGCACAGTGCAGCGAGATTACGTAGCCTTAAACTCGATGACATGTGACCACACCTAACTCGCTAGGTGTTGTAGCGAGTTAGGTGACGTGACATTTTGGAAAAAAAAAATTTCCAGTGTGACAATCCGGTAAATTTTTGCCAAGAGGTGGCAAAAGGGTCGTTGTCCGTCCTAATGATAGATTTCAAGAACTTACTAACAAGCTGAGAATGATAAATATTCATTCCTTAGCTTGAGGGGGAGTATTGTAAATATTATAATTGTTTATTATTTTGTATCATTATATTTTGTAATTGTTAGAATACTCTAGAAGCTTATTTGGGCTTAGCCCATTAGGTCTCTTTTAGTCTCTTCAAATAGACAATTCTTGTATAGATACACACACAATTTGTTAGAATTGGTATCTTCACACAGATGCAAGAGACAACCACACAAGAGTATCTATAAAAAAATTTCTCTTATAAAACTTGCTTTCTTGCTCTTCGTTGTCTATCTTGTTAGAACTGAATACATCTACTTATAGGCTGTGGTTTTCTAAAACAATTTAAATCCTATTAATAGCCATAAAATAGAAACCGTAGAAACCCACACCCATTTAACAAAAAAACTGCTAAAAATTATAATTTTCGGACCTCGAATAGTGAAGTCCCAGTGAAGCTGTCCCTTGTATATACCTCAAGATTCTTTTTGCCGCCTTCTAGTGTGAATAACTCGGCTCTTCCATGAACCGACTTACAATCCCAACACCCAGAGAGAGATCCGGTCTTGTGCATGTCAAATAACGAAGAAATCCTACCAAACTTCAGTAGTTTCTTGCGTCAACTCGATCTCCACCATCATACTTTGAGAGTTTTGAACCGGGTTCCATAGGATTTGAAATCGGGTTGCAATCTGCCATCTTAAATCTTTTGAGAATCTCCTTTGCATATGCCTTCTGAGAGACAAAAATACCCGAGTTGTCTTGTCTGACTTCCAGACCAAGAAAATATCTCATCAGACCGAGATCTGTCATCTCAAACTCCCTTGTCATTGTTCTTTTGAGTTCTTGTATCATTCCATCATTGTTCCCCATAAAGATGAGGTCATCCACATAAAGAGCCACAAACAAAACATCATCTCCAATTTTCTTTATATAAAGTGCATGTTCATAGGGGCATTGCTCAAAAACAATTTTCCTTGAAATAAGTGTCAATACGAGTATTCCACGCCCGTGGTGCTTGCTTCAACCCGTAAAGTGCCTTCTTCAACCTCAGCATTTTCTTCTCTTCTCCACCTGTCATGTATCCCAGTGGCTGTTTGAGATAGACTTCTTCTTCAAGTACTCCATTCAAGAATGCCGACTTGACATCCATTTGAAATATCTGCCACCTATGTTGAGCTGCTTGTGAAATCAATAGCCGAAATGTCTCCATTCTCGCGACGGGAGCAAATACCTCGTCATAATCAATTCCTGCCTTTTGCTTGTAGCCCTTTGCAACTAGCCGAGCTTTATATCGTTCTATCTCCCCTTGAGCATTCATCTTCTTCTTGAATACCCACTTTACCCCAATGGGCTGACTTCCTCCAGGTAGCTCGGCTAACTCCCACGTGTTATTTCGATCAATGGCTTATATCTCCTCATCCATGGCGTCTTGCCATTTCTTATCTCGGATGGCTTCTTCAAAGCTTATGTTCTCAGAATCTGCAAGAAGACAAACAAAATATACCTCACTTGTTGACTCATATATGTCCTGTATGCTCCACATCTTGGGTTGTCGTACCTCGTCTTCATCATCAGAAGCTTCAGGACTTGCCGGGTTGATAATTTGTGTTGAGATTCCGCCTTCAAAATTCACCTCGGATGAATTGCTCCAGTCCCACTCATTTGCTTCATTGAGCCTTACATCTCGGCTCACTACGACCTTCTTGTTGACGGGGTCAAACAACTTATACCCCTTTATTTTTTCATCATATCCCATAAAAACATATTTTCTGCTTTTGTCCTTGAGCTTAGTTCTGAGCTGGTCCGGTACGTGTGCATAGGCCACATTACCAAATACTCTGAGATGAGCCACTGATGGCTTTTGACCGCTCCAAGCTTCATGTGGTGTTTTGTCATCTAAACTCGAATGTGGACATCAGTTCTGCACATACACAGCACACTGCATAACTTCCGCCCAAAACACTTTCAGCATCTTCTTGTTCTTCAGCATTGACCGAACCATGTCAAGAATAATCTGGTTCTTCCTTTCAGCCACGCCGTTCTGTTGTGGTGAGTATGATGCTGTTAAAAACCTCCTTATCCCATGTTCCTCACAAAATGCCATTAATGCTGTCGAGGTATATTCCCCACCTCGGTCAGAACACACCGACTTGATGAATCTTCCTGTTGCCTTCTCAATCATTACCTTGAACTTTTTGAACACTTCAAACACCTCGGATTTCTCTTTCAGGAAATAAACCCAAGTTTTTCGTGAGAAATCATCAATGAATGAAATAAAATATTTCTTACCACTAAAGGATTCTAGGGTGATTGGACCACACAAGTCAGTATGAATCAACTCCAGAGGCTGCTTGGCCCGAAATCTCGCCATCTTCTGAAACGTGGTCCTAGCATGCTTGCCAAGTACACAACTCTCACAAAACTTTCCTTCATAGTTGATGTCAGGAAGTCCGTCCACCATCTTCTTCTTTGCCAGCTCGATTAGACCACCATAATGTAGGTGACCAAAACGGAGGTTCCAAAGTGACGCCTTGTCTTCCACCTCGGCTTGTAAATAGTCGACCTGTACACTTCTCAGGTTCAGTTTGTACATACGATTTCTGCCCATTTCAACTCGGACTATCAGCCGACCTCTCTCATCTTTCAAATACAATACTCGGTCCTTCATCATAACCGAGTAACCTTTCTCCATCAATTGACCCATGCTTAAAATATTGCTTTTTAGGTCGGGTACATAGTACACATCTCGGATTGAGCCAATCAACCCGTCCTTTTTCAAGAAGCATACCGTACCACGGCCTTTTACCTCAACCTTCGAGGCATCCCCAAACGAAACATGTCCGGTCTCCACCTTTCTCATCTTCTTGAAGAAATGCTTATGTCCGCACATGTGGTTACTCGCACCCGTGTCAAGATACCACTCCATGTCATCGTCCGAGCTTCCTTCATTGTGTGTCATTAACAAGACACCATCCTTCATTTCCTCTTCTGTGGCTAGGTTGGATGTCTCCTCCACCCTTTTCTCTTCTCTGCATTCTCTTGCAAAATGTCCGACTTTGCCACAGTTATGACACTTGTCCGAGTTACAATCTTTCGCATAGTGACCAAACTTTCCACATTTGTAACACTCGATGTTTGAATAATGTGACCGACCTCCTCGTCGACCTCGTCCTATTCCACGCCAGTTCTGTTGACTTGATTGTCCTACCTCATCATTGCAACCTTCTTGACTTCGGCTTCGGCCTCTACCACCACGCCCAGTACCTCGGCCACCGCGACCACGTCCTCTACCTCAGAAGTTTTGAGAATAGAGAGCCTTCTCATCTTTAATTGTTGCTTTGGTCTGAAGCGCTTGTTCAAGAGTCTCCTCTTTCTTCTTCTTCCGTTGCTCATGCGCTTCAAGGGAACCGGCTAGCTCATCAATGGTGAGCGTAGCTAGGTCCTTCGATTCTTCTATAGCACATACCACGTTCTCAAAGCTATCGGTCAAAGATCTCAAGATCTTCTCCACCACTCTGGTGTCAGCTACATCTTCTCCATTTCGTTTCAATTGATTCACAATGGTTTGAACACGAGTAATGAACTCGGATACTCCTTCTGTGTCCTTCATCTTCATTCCCTCCAACTCGGCACGAAGGGTTTGAAGCCGAACTTGCTTAACTCGGTTGGCTCCTCTATAGACATTTTTCAAAATATCCCACGCTTCTTTTGAAGTTGCAACACTCGCAATCTTCTCAAAGCCTGACTCGTCAACAGCTCGGAACAGCATGTACAATGCCGCCTTGTCTTTTGATCGCGTCTCTTTCAATGCCTTGTTTTGAGCTGCCGAATAAACTGCGGTAGATTCTGGTTCTGTGAAACCATCTTGAACTACCTCCCAACTATCTTGGGATCCAAGAAGAGCTTTCATTTGGATGCTCCAATTCTCGTAGTTTACCTTCGTTAGACGGGACAACGACATATTACTGGTCACAACCTCCATAGGCTTTGATACCAATTTGTTAGAATTGGTATCTTCACACAGATGCAAGAGACAACCACACAAGAGTATCTATAAAAAACTTTCTCTTATAAAACTTGCTTTCTTGCTCTTCGTTGTCTATCTTGTTAGAATTGAATACATCTACTTATAGGCTGTAGTTTGCTAAAACAACTTAAATCCTATTAATAGCCATAAAACAGAAACCGTAGAAACCCACACCCATTTAACAAAAAAATTGCTAAAAACGGCTAACTCTTAACCATCATTCATTCCTAAAAACAAAACTTCTAAACTCATTAAATGAAAATGGAAATTTAACGTTTATCTAATAACACAATTCAATAATATAGAAATCCTTATTTTCAATTATTTTCACCACTCACTTTTCATGTTAAAAGTTGTGTGTTCTTTTGGGATTATTTATTTTTGTACATGATTGGCAATATATGTACTTAAAATTTTCTTTTTGAAAATATTTCATCGGTTATCATTTCGCGATTAGTCCAATTCAGAGCAGGCCTAGGATTAAAGCTTTTAAATCCCTCTCAAAGGTGATACTGTGAAGGATTGAACACTTGCTCTCACCCCCACATACTCAACTCACATGCGCTAACTAAACTACCATTATTTGGTATTTAAAATTTGGGTAAAACTATTCTTATGTTACATAAGATACATTTTCTCTCCTAGACACCCTTCGATAATTGTGCCACATTTTTCTTTTCTTTTCTTTTCTTTTTTCAAGTGGTGGAGCCCACAAATTTATCTCTATGACATGAGATAACGATCTCCTTTAATATGAGATTAATAAAACCCTTAAAATTTTCTTGGTTTGCTGTATATTTGCTCCTCATATGTCCTTTCAAGCGAGAAATGTTGTATTTTTGCTGTTGTAGTATGTTGTTGCATCTATCTTGAGCACACTCTTTCTCTCAAACTTTAATAAAAGAAAGAAAAAACAACTGAACAGGGTAATATCCATGTTGATGTGACAATTTGAGGACAAACAAAGCAAATCTTGTAAGGCCGTCCTTTTGTTAGCTGGCAAACAACTATGTATTTCATGCCAAGTTTTTATTAATTATGATCAAATTTCATGTAAACTGTGCAATTGGTTCTTGCAAATTTCGTAACATGATGTTTGAAATTTTATTTTTCTGGTTCATCATTAAGCACAAGGAAATTAAAACTAAATGAAGTTGCTACAATGTTGAGTCAAAGGCTTTGTACCTTTTGCCAATTACTTCAATGCACGTTTAACCATTCAGCAGTCATATGATATCATTGTTGTATCCGGAGAATCTTTGCTAACCCCTTATTCTTGTCTTATTTTCACTTCTCATTCAACCCTTTACTATGCTATCTCCACTATGGTTCAGCTTATTAGCAACTAAACCTTTTTTTCTTCTGTCCTCACTAAAATTAAAAACATTGCAGTTCATATATTTTAATAGATATTTTGCATATTACTTTATTGCATTTGAAAATGGCTACTCCTTTCTTTGAATAAACATATTCATTACATATTCAGCTTTTGAGTATTGGCCGCTTGGGCCGAAAGTTTTTTGTATCTATCTATTATCTTCTTCCTATTGTCATTATGTCTCCATGCAAGAAATAGTCACAACAAGTTCTCTTGAAAAGCTAAGCCATTGAATTCGCTATGAAATTTGATCACTTTTGCATCCATTCTCCACAACAGTAGTGGACTTCATCCAATCACACAATGAGAGACTTTGATTACCCATGTTGTGAGGTCAATTTCTGGGTGTATCTGATTATATGTCTGGTGCTTGTGTTACTGGCAGGAACTGCATCAGGCCTAACTATAGGACTATTATCATTCAGCCATGTTGATCTTGAGGTCCTCATTAAGGCAGGCAATCCTAAAGATAGAAAACATGCAGGTTTACCATCTAAAAGTTACAACATTCTGCAGTCATTAAGGTCTACAGTCTAATTGGGACTAGTAATCTTGCTTTATCTGCAGAAAGGATTCTACCTATTGTAAAGAAAGGACATTTTGTCTTGTGTACCCTTCTTCTAGGAAAATCACTTGCTATGGAGATATGTTGTATATACTATATAGCACATACTACTTTGTTTAATATTGCTAAAAGAATCACACATCCTACACCACCAAACACGTTGATCAGCTGGTAGAGGATTGTTCTAACTTAATCAGTAATATTGAGTTTGAGTTCTGGGTATGCAGCTGTGTTAAAATTTGATAGGGAGAGTTTTGTCATCTTTGTAATTCTGCCAAACTCGAACCGCATTAGTTAGATAATTGATGAATCAGAGGATAAATAAAAAATACACATGCTAGAAGGTCAAGTAATTAGGATATAAGTCCCGGAAATGTTTTTTCCTTTCTATGTCTAAAATGTCCCCAAGGGTAAAATCCCTTTTAACTGGAATTGTTGATAAAGAAAAAGCTCACACTTCCTTTTAACAAGGAGGCTTTAATATTATTTTGACAGTAAAATGTTTTTAACTGTTAATTGAAGTGTCATACATGGTTTTTATTTACATCATTGACAACAAAAATGATTCTAAATGTTTTGGTTCAAGGCACTGCCAATTTTTATGGACTCAATCATACCACCTTGGTTTACTATTATCATGTCCGCACCTTTGGCTACTGTATTTGCAGAGGTAATATTTGTTTTGACAAATGCAGATTAAATGATGAATTTAAGGCAAGTTTTTCTTAAATTGACTTACATCAAATTTATGATCTTAGATTTTACCTCAAGCTGTAGGCTCAAGATATGGACTAACTTTAGGAGCAAAAATGGCTCCCTTGGTTCGACTGCTTCTACTGATCTTCTTCCCTATAACCTATCCAGCTAGTAAGGTAAATTATATCTGTGTCTATTTTACTATCACGAATTGAGTCTGTAATTGATGATCCATTGCACCAAAAGCTAAGTAACAAAACTATTTTATTCTGCAACTCCTCTTGCTTATATACACATAATGCAAAAAAACTATTGAATTAAAGATTGAACTCATTTATTTAAAAATCATACTTAAGGAAAACTTCATGAGTACACATATGTAAGGTAATTTGCCTCTATAGGTATCTTTTGAGAAGATTTAACTAATATCTCTAAGTATCTTCCTATTTTGGCAGGTGCTGGATTGGACTCTAGGGAAAGAGCATTCAGTTCTTCTGAGAAGATCAGAATTGAAGACATTTGTGAACTTACATGCAAATGAGGTTTTCCTCCTAATATATTCTATATGAACTAAATTGATCTAAGTGCAAAACTAGTTGCTAAAATTTTCATATGCAGGCAGGGAAAGGTGGAGAGTTGTTGCGTCATGAAACTTCTATAATCACAGGTGCTATGGATTTGACTCAGAAGACAGCTAAAGATGCAATGACACCCATATCTGAAACTTTTTCTCTTGATATAAGTTCCAAGCTAGACATGTAATCTGTCATAACTTCTAATTTTGAATACACATATATAATATTTTCAATTGGAATAGTGGTAAAGTCTTTCTGTTGTGATAACAAGTTGAAAATGAAAAACAGTCTCTTTGCAAATATGCAAAGGTAAGGCTGTATACAAATATTGCCCTGATCCCTACTATCGCTAGACGGGGTTTAATAGGGAGTAGTTTATATGTAATATTTCCCTCCCAAATCTCTCATTTATAAATGTGGTACACCTTTGTTATCAGGCATACAATGACACAAATAATGAGCAAAGGTCACAGTCGAATACCTATACATTCTGGACACCCAAGAAACATTGTTGGCCTCATCTTGGTAAGCCATTGAAGAAGCATAGGTGGCAAATATAATGAATTCTAGTAATGTATGCTATAAATCTTGAATTTATAACTTGTTAAGGATAGTATTGTTCATTATACTAATACCAATTAATGCATGCAAAAAAGAAAGCTTCCATTTGACATTGGAGACAATGTTGTTACTTGCAGTGCATTAGCATCCATTCTTCACATTGCTTATTAATTGTCTGAATTCACATAGTATTAGTGTATTACAATGAATTCTTTTACACAGGTTAAAAATTTAATCTTCTGCCGCCCAGAAGATGAGACCCCAATCAAGAATTTGATTATCAGGAAAATTCCTAGGTAAGAGAACTATTATGACTGGAATTTTGTAATCTATGCTTCAACATTATTAGTCACTACCATACTAACTACATGATATTGTGCATGTAATAACAACATTGCTTTTGTCTACATCTGTTAACAGGGTTTATGAAAATTGGCCACTATATGAGATATTGAATCAATTCCAGAAGGGACACAGTCATATGGCTATTGTCTTAAAAAGCAACAAGGACACAGAGAGCACTACACCTCATGCTGTGGATACACCTACCTTTTTTAATATAATTACTCATAAAGTATCAAACCCAGCTCAAATTACTGGAGGTAACATTTTAAGGAATTTAACCATGGGATCATATAAAATCAAACAATATTTTATTAAAGATGAATTGGAAAACAAAAGTGGAAAATGTTTCTTGGATGAGAATAAATCACTTATGTTTTTCCAACTGGGATCTGCAGAATCAAATTCTTCCTTTGCCTTGGACATGAGTCAGACAAGTTCTATTCCTGAACCCATTTTATCATCTAGTGATGTGGAAATTCTTAGTCCAACATTGCAACATGTCATGGAACTAGACAATGAACTAGTTCAACAATCCAGACAGTGGGAGCTAGAAAATAGATATATCTCACAAGAACAAATAGAGTCTCTTCAAGATGTTTTGGATGAGGAAGTCATTGGCATCATTACAATGGAGGATGTCATGGAGGAACTGTTACAGGTTGGTATAGTGATTTATGCTATAACTTTTTTTTTTGAAAAATATTTAATATTGATAATATGGGATCAGTTACACTTCTTTTCTTTTGTTGATGATGAGATACACATCATTTTGTTCAAGAGAAAAGAACAAAGGGATGTTGGGTTGAGATTACTTCTATTAAAAATTTATTCTCATGGTTGTCATTAATTGGTCAAGCCTTGTATTTTTTAAAAACAAGTAAGATGAAGTTCATAATTTACCTTATATCAAACTAACAAGCCAAGCCACACTTGAAATATTTTACATAAGCCTAGTTGAATTAAGCTAAAACTTGGTTTGACTTGACTCATTTATACTCTTAATTAATGTAGATATATATTTTAGTCAAAATATTGGCTTGCACTTTAATATCTTAAATGTTTGAACTACCAACAAATCATGATCCATGCTGATTGCTATCATTTTTTTCTCCTTTACAAGGGAGACATACTGGATGAAACTGATGAATATGTTCAGGCTCAAAGGAAGTGAGTAAATTTACATTGAGTATTGAAAGTACCATATTTATTTCTATTTTCCCCTCAAATAAAATGTTAACAAATTCCATGCTTCAATTTTTTCTTATTTTCAGCATAAAAGTTAACCTGCTGCAATCAGAAAGACCACAATCAAGATCATCAAGGATAGCTTCTGGGTCTGGTCATCGTTGAAGAACTTTCTAACAATATATATATACTTTCTTTGTTTCAACATCATGATTGTGATTTTCTGGATATCATTAACAGCAAATAATATCATTTTGTGTACAATTCCTACATCACCAACTTAACTTCCTGGTAATAATGATGAAATTAGATATTTTAAAATTTAAATTAATCACAAAATGATGACTAAAAATTTTGTCAATGAATGAGACATAGTATGATTCATTCCCAAAAGAAAATGCCTCCTTCATTATTGATTATCAAACATAGCTGATAGCCAGCACCATACAAGGCAAGGCTAAAAATGCAATTACTACATCACCCCCTTTGGTTGCAAAAATCTATAACTTGTTCATGTAGGTCTTGAACTGCCAACTGAAGTAAATGAAAGGGTAAACTGGTAAAACAACTAACACTTAAAATGCAAAATGAAAAATCTTCAAAAAGAAAAGGGAAAAAAAAATCTAAGATAACAACAAATATCTCAGGGGATGAAGCCATGAGGTTCATAACCATCCGTTTACTTTTAGGATAAGATATATGTCAATAAAAAATCTCCATTCCAAGCCTAATGAAACAACTAAACACATCCGTAGAAACCATGAAAACTCTGATTTGTGCATCAAACCCAACTCACTATATCTCAAAATGTTCTCCATGGAGACCAAAGTTCCCAGCTTTATACCCCAGAACTGCAGAAAAACTCAACTACCCTTTAAGCACAATAAAGCCACATGCTAACGCTAAAGGCTTTTCCTCTAGACCTTCAAATGTTGAAAGTGATGTCACTGGCAAGAAGCCCCCCAGCAAAGGGAAAAACAATGGGGATGATGAGCTTCCTCAGGTAGTTTTGAACAGGATAATAGGTAGAATCTTGTTTTCTGTGGGGGTTCCAATGGGGTTGGGTTTGGCATTGTTGTATGTTTTTGGTATGCTTAAGGAAAGACAAATATGGGATGTGCCCATATGGATCCCATTTTTTACTACTTTCTTAACTTTTGGGACTTCCACACTTGGAATTGCATTTGGGACACTGTCCACAAGTTTGGATGCAGAGAGGGAAGGTTCATTTCTTGGGCTGAATGAAGTTCAGAAGAATTGGGTTGAGATGTGGCAGGATGAGGATTCAAGCTAGCCAAAAGGGTGATGATTTTGCAGATGGGTTTATAATGTTACATGGGTAGATTTGATTATGTACCTTAATTTACTCAAGTGGTTCTTGTGCACCATAATATGAGAAGCCAGAACCATTATTTTTATTATTATTGATTTGCTTATCCTAAGTGAAAATAAATTGCAGTGCTGGTCTACCTTGTCATTTAGTGATTTAATTTCATATTTGGAACATTTTCATAGGAAATGGAGATCAGAGTTACACTTTTGCTTTCTAGATATAGATTAGTTTATGCTATCTTTATATCTATTTTCCAATTAAGTAGTGTTGTTTTCCTATTTTTTGAGATGAGCCAATCTTGTATTCTATCGTTTGACAAATATGAACCAAACTGCAGCCCTTAAATAATTTTGGAAATGATTATGCCGTAGCTCTGTCTGGCATAAAGAAACTACCTATTTCTTATAGTTTTGAATCTTGATAATCTCACTCTTCTTTTTTGTTTTTTGTTTTTGGTGAGTTGAATCATTAGTCTTTTGTGATGAAGTAAAGCAATTAAGATTTTGGTAATCTAAAAGTCAATTTATCTGGAATAAACAGTCTCATGTATGTGTATCCATACCGAAACATGCTTTCTTTTATGCATCGGGTAATGTTCGCTAGATAAAAGAAAATTTTGGTAGATATGGGGGCCATAAAAGCCCAACAAATAAAAAATTAGTTAGGGCCTTATCTAGTACTTTGATAGACTTTTTTTTTGATAAAATTTAGTTAGAATTTGTCAAAATAAGAGTAACTACTGGGTAAGTCAGAGTGGTAAGAAACACACATCTATACAAAAAAAATTAATAACAATATCAAACTTATTTTAATAATTTTAATTTTTTTTGACTATTTTGTATTTTCCTTAAGCTAATAAGAATTATTTTGAAATGTTTATGGACAAATAAGGGAATGAATCATCTTATGCGTAAATTTTATATGATTTTGTTATGCGTAATTTTTTTTTTTATCTCTCTAGAGATGTTCACAAATGTCAACAGAAGAGTCTATCTTAATGTTTAAAAGAAGAGACATAAATATAAAGTTTACATATTAAAATATCATTCAAAATTTAAATAAGAAAATTCACTCTCTATTATTATTATCATATATCAAAAATTTACTAAAAGTAAAACTTTATTATGATTTTGAAGGAAGTCAAAGTCGTTTAAAGTGTGCCTTTTTAGATCCCATTTCATATCGGCCAAGGGAATTTGAACTTCCTTATAGGATATGAACTAAATATTTAGCCAACTATGTCCACCTCTAGTGACTTTAAATTTAATACTATTCTTAATTTAAATTTACTTAAGAACTTCTCTCAACTGAAATAGGTACACGCTAATCATTTTCTTTTCGTATATTTGATGAAGAAAGGATAATCAACGTTACAAAATCAAAAGTTCAAACGAAGAAGATGGAGACGCTTTTGTCTTGTTCAAGGTAGATAAAAACCAGTTTTTGGCTACAAATAAAAGGAGAATAAAAAATGTAAAAACGTAAAAATAAGAAGAATGTTGATGAAAATATTTTGATGAAAAAAAAACGTAAAAACGCTGTTATAAAGCGATTTTTTAATTACTATGGTCTTGTGAAATAAACAATCCAAAAAGAGATTAAATTAAACCAATACAGCTATTACATATATATTTAGACCAAACATTCATGCATGTGACTCTTTTTTTCATTTTTTATTGTTAAAATAAGTTGCCGGTGTCGACCATATCTATGTCATACAACTAGCATCTAATTTAATTATTGATCTTAGGATGGAGAAATTGGTTGTTAGACATTATTTATTATAGGCATTTCAATTAATAATTAATATATGTTAATCAATACAGTTTTTAGAGATATTATCCTTTCAACTTTATACATATCAACCTAATTTGAAAATATACAACCCTTACTTTAGAATTTTCTCCTGAGACAATGTCGTTTGCGGTTTTGATTGTATGAAAAGGACTTGTAAAGTGTGATAAGATTATGATATGCTTTTCAAATAACAACATCAAAGAAATTTCCAACTCCACTTGGAAATCGTTGTAATCTTTTGAAAGAAAAAAAGTTCAAAATAGTTAGAAGTGAGAATTAGATTATTGAGAGAAACGAGACCAAGAGAGTCAACCTGCAGTCGCGGGTGCTATCATTACCATGGTGGCTTCGTGGATCTTTCCGTTTTCAATACTATGTATTTTGATTTTGGCATAATAATTAGTGTTATTCCATATTTTAAGTGTTCATTTTCATTAATTTAACCACAGTAATTTATTAGTTATATAAATTAATTAATTATGAATCTCAAATAAATTATAATCATTATATAAATGAAAATCAATTGTCGTGATAGGATCTCAAAGACCTAAAGATCACCATATCAAAGCTAGCTCAAAAGATGAAAATATCCACGTCATTATAAACCCCATTTTAGTTGCTAATATAATCAATGTATGACTCATATCATTGTCACCCACTTTAAGGGCCGACGTCCAAGACAACTTTCACTCTATCGACACTAACTCGATGTAGCCCTTTGCACTTTTGGCGGCTTTCACACTATTGACACTGATCTAATAGTAGCCTTTTTTCACTTTTGGCAGATTCGCTCACCTATCAATATTCAGTACAACACCCCTTTGGGAGATACGACACTTTAATCCATCTTATAAGTAGCCTTTTTTGTGAGAACAACTATAAACGAAAACATCAATTGATACGAATCTTGATATTAGCACCCTAAAAAGCTAGTTCAAAGAATGTGAGTGCTCAAGGTCTTATAAATCACACATCACTTACTTATACAACCAATGTGAGACTCATAACATATAAAATAATACTTTTTAATCTTACATATATATATATATATATATATATATATATATATATATATATATATATATATATATATATATATATATATATTACTTTACTTTGTATTTACATATTAATATATATTATTATTATAATGCTTTTCTGGACGAAACAATGTCACTGAATGCTCTGTTTTAAAATTAAGTAAAGGAATAACATCCTTGTGAGTAAGAACACAACAAAAAATCAAATGATGGTGGTTTAGGTTGTTGTTAGGAAATTGAACAGATGAAGATAAGAGTATATATTTGATCTTCTTTAATATTATCTTTGAGAGAAATTTAAAGCTTTAATCTCGATATTCGTCAAGAATCAGACTAGTCGTGAAACAATGAACAGATTGGATATCTCAAAAAAAGAAAGAAAAAAAACACAACATATAAAAAAAAAATCCATTATTTTAAGGGGCAGGTTATATTTACAAACTTTTTTGTTTACAAACTCTTATAAACTACACTATATTCTCCCGGAAGAATACAAACTTTTACGAACTACACTATGTTCTCCCGGGAGAAGATAGTGTAATTTGTAAAAAAATTCAAAAAAGTTTGTAAACAGATCATGTTCCTTATTTTAAAATGGGAAAACATTTTCTCATACTGCATAAGAATTCAATTATCATGTTATGATACTTCGATTTACGTGCAAAACATTTTTTTTTTCTTTTTTTAATAAATATGAAACACACCACTAGTTGAATCACAATATAATAATTTAATTCTCATGCAACGTCAAAAAATCAAACTCCTTTTAGAACTAAACCAAAATCACGAGATTGAAGCTTAATTAGGATTTAGGACAAACCAGTGTACCCGCTATTCGTATTTAATTGTGTTTATTTGAATTAAGGTTTTTAATTTGCCCCTCTATCAATTTGTAATAACCAATTTGCTCCTCCATCAACTTCATGTGTAACTATTTTACAAATAAAGTGCGTGTGAAAACAAACACTATCAACTTTCTTAATTATTAAAGTTACTTGTCTCCACTTCAGACGTTAAAGTACTGCATTCAATTTTGCACTTTCCATTCTACCTAAAAAATAAAAAAAATAATTGTCCTTTTTTATTTTGTTAAAAAATAATTGTCTTTTTAAATGACACAACTTATATTTTTTCACTCTTATAAAGATGTGAGACTTATATTTTTATATTTTTTTGTCCACTCTTTCTTCTCATTTATATATTTTTTTCTCTTACTTAAAACAACATAACTTTATATCTTTAAAATGATACACAATTTTTTAATTGTGCACTTTCAAAGATCCATAATACATCTACCAAAAAAGATCCATGATACCATCACCTCTTTTATATTTACGTCACCACACGCTTTCATAATTAAGAGTTTTAGACGACCACGTTGCTTGTAGATTGACAGTGACACTCCTAAGAATATTGGAGTTTACTTTAATTCATTGAAAAAAAAGTTTTGATACATAATTGAAGATTTAATTAAATTTACTAACCTTTTTTTTCCTTTTGTACAACTCCAATTTTATAATCTCCCGGTCCTTAGTTAACGTCCAATATATATATATATAGTTTGTTTGATGAGCTAAGGTGGTTAATGAACTAACTGATTACATATAAAGGAATATGGAGGCAAAATGACCATATTAATACAATTTTAAAGAATAATGATCTAAATAATTCACTTTACAAATATATATAATCAAACTAATGCAACACTTATAGTTGTCGTACTTGCGTAAAGACTAGTCCCGCATATTAGTCATACAAGACGTAAGGGATGTAAGCATTTAAGTCGTATATGAGCGAGATGCACGACTTATGCAAAAGTGAGTATGCATTTGAAGATTTGATTATGAGATTAAAGATAGAGGAAGATAATAACATTTCTGATAAGAGGAATGACAATAATTCTATGGTCTCCAAGGCTAATGTTGTTGAAGAGGGATCAAAGTCAAAAAAGAGAAAATATTCTGAAGATGAAAATGCTAAGCAAGAAAAAAGTAAAAAGTCCAAAGGCAATTGTTACAATTGTAGGAATTCTGGCCATCGTGCAAGGGACTGTAAGAAGGAACAGAAGAAAGATTAGAGGAAGCCACAAAAGTTCAATAAGAAGAAGAAGACCACCCAAGCCAACATGGTTAATATTGCTGATAAGGTTGAAGAACTGAATCTGGCAGCGGTGGTGATGGAGTGCAATCTGGTGGGAGATACTAAGGAATGGTGGGTGGACACTGGTGCCACCAGACATGTCTGTTCAAACAAGTGGATGTTCTCCTCCTATACTCCTGCTAATAATGATGAAAAGCTTTATATAGGTAATTTATCTACTTCAAAAGTTGAAGGTATGGGGAAAGTGGCTTTGAAGATGACATCTGACAAGATAGTGACACTCAATGATGTGCTCCATGTGCCTGATATTCGCAAGAACTTAGTTTCTAGATCTTTGTTGAGCAAGAATGGTTTTAAACTTGTATTTGTTTCTGATAAGTATGTACTTACTAATAATGATGTGTATGTAGGAAAAGGTTACCTTAGTGAGGGTCTTTTCAAACTGAATGTGATGATTGTAAACAATACCAAAAATATTAATAATACTACTACTTCTGTTTACTTGCTTGAGTCTTCTAATTTATGACATAATAGATTAGGACATGTTAATTTAAAATCAAATAAGAATTTAATTCATTTAGATTTACTTCTTAAATTTGAATGTATAAATAAAAAGTGTCAAGTATGTGTTGAATCAAAATTTTCGAAATTACCTTTTAAATTGATTGAAAGATCAACCGAGTTGTTAGATTTAATACATACTGATATATGTGACATGAAATCTGTATCATCTAGGGGTAATAAGAAATATGTTATTACTTTTATTGATGATTGCAGTAGATATTGTTATGTGTATTTACTTAATGGGTTTTCGTTTGTCCTTTAACATGACATAGTAAAGTTTCCTACACACACAACATTTTGTGGGGCCCACATTTTTTGAAGCAAAAAAAAAAATCTAAGGCACAGAAAACGAATCTCAGTAACATGACACAATCACTTTTCCTACAACATAACTCTTATAAAACCTTTTACTTAATAGTAAAGATGAAGATATTGTTGCTTTTAAGCAATATAAAAGTGAAGTTGAAAATCAACTTAACAAGAAAATTAAAATAGTAAGGAGCGTTCGGGGGGGAGAATACGATAGCCTTTTCGAGGAATTCTGCATAAAGTCTGGTATTATACACTAGACAACAGCTCCATATTCACCGCAATCCAATGGGATTGCAGAAAGGAAAAATCGGACATTGAAAGAAATGATGAACGCTATGTTAATCACGTTTGGTTTACCACAGAATTTGTGGGGGGAAGCCATTTTGATGGCTAACTACATTATTAATAGAATGCCTCACAAAAAAGACAAAGAGCATATCATACGACGTATGGAAAGGAAAGAAACCATCATTTAAATATTTTAGAGTGTGGGGGTGCTTGGCTAAGGTTGCAGTTCCTAAACCTAAAAGGTTGAAATTTGGACCTAAAACCGTGGATTGTGTATTCATCGGTTATACACTTTATAGTAGTGCCTATTGGTTTCTGGTTTATAAATCTGATGTCTCAGATATACACGTTAATACGGTTATTGAGTCAGGGGAAGTTACTTTCTTTGAAAATGTATTTCCGTATAACTAAGTACATGAATCAAGTGATAATAATGATAATAACATCGTGATACCTCAGAATGCTACAATTAATATTGATCCTGTAGAGGATGTAGAAGATTAACCTAGACGTAGTAAGAGGCAAAGGACAACCACATCCCTTAGACCTAATTTTAAGACGTATCTGTTATAAAACGAGCCTCGGGCGTATAAGGAAGCTATAACATCCGGAAGCATCATTCTGGGAAGAGGCTAACAATAGTGAGATAGAGTCTATTTTGTCCAATCACACTTGGGAACTGGTAAACCTCCCTCTAGCAATAAGCCTTTAGGAAGTAAGTGGATATTCAAAAGAAAAATGAAAGAAAATGGCACTATTGATAAATATAAAGCTAAGCTTGTGGTAGAAGGCTGCAGGAAACGTGAAGGTCTCTACTACTTCGATACTTATTTACCTGTTACAAGGATTACATCAATTAGGATGTTGATCGCGGTAGCTGCATTGAATGGATTAGAAATACATCAAATGGATGTTAAGACTGCATTCTTAAACGACGACCTAGAAGAAGAGATATATTTATAACAACCTGAAGGTTTCATTGTCCCAGGACAAGAACAAAAAGTTTGTCGCTTAATAAAATCCCTTTATAGGTTAAAACAAGTTCCAAAACAATGGCATGCAAAATTTGATAAAGTTATGTTATCAAATGGATTTTGAATTAATGAATGCGAAAAATGTGTCTATGTTCAAAATATTGAGAAAAGATTTGCCATTGTCTGTCTTTATGTAGACGACATGTTGATAATGGGTAACAATAATCAAATGATTAAAGCTACTAAACAATTACTTAAAAGTAAATTCGATATGAAAGATATAGGGATAGCAGACGTTATCTTAGGTATTAAAATCCATAGAACATCTGGAGGGTTAGCCTTATCACAAGCTCACTATATAGCTAAAATTCTTGAGAAATTCAAAAGTTTGAATATAACCCCTGTGAAGAACCCTGTAGATTCTAATCTTAATTTATTAAAGAACACTAGTAAAGCTAAAGCTCAAAAAGAGTACGCTCAAGTGCTAGGCTGTCTTATGGATGTTATGAACTGCACCAGACCTGATATTGCCTACGCAGTAAGTATGTTAAGTCGCTTTACTAGTAATCCAAATGAAAATCATTGGAAACCTATGGTAAGAGTTTTAGGATACTTGAAGTACACTCAAAATTTTGCTTTGCATTACGAGAAATACCCCACAGTTTTAGAAGAGTATTGTGATACAAATTGGATCACCGGCTCTAATGACACGAGATCCACAAGAGAATATGTGTTCACCCTTGGTGGGGGTGTTGTATCTTAGAAATCGTCCAAACAGACTATCATTGCAAGGTCAACCATGGAAGCATAATTTATTGCTTTAGATAAAGCTGGAGAGGAAGCCGAATGGCTTTGTAATTTTACAGATGATGTTCCTAATTGGCCAAAGCTGGTACCAACCGTATGCATACATTGTGATAGCCAAGCCGCTATTGGAAGGGCCAAGAATGTCATGTATAACGGTAAGTCTAGACATATACATCGTAGACATGATACCGTAAGACAACTACTCTCGAATGGAATCATTACAATTGACTATGTTAAGTCTAAAGAAAACATAGCGGATCCGTTAACCAAAGGAATTCCTAGAGAATTGGTTGAGAATTTGTTGAAAGGGATGGGTTTGAGGCCTATCAATTGTTGATCATTGCGGTAACTCTACCTTGATAAGTGGAAATCCCACGAACTAGGTTCAAAGAGACAACTAAGTGATGTTTGACTGTTAAAACACTGTGGAGTTTCTAAACTCATACTCATTCCTATGACAAGACAGTGTATTTATGAGGGTAAGCATTTAGGTTTTTAATGATTTCTTAATCTGTTGTGTTCAAATGATGTATAGTGAGTTATATCACAAGGAATCACCTATGTGAGTGTAAAGTGAGGGCCACTTCTATGAAAATTTTTCATAGGCCGATTCTCTAGAACACTCGCAGAACCAGGCAGGTATCCCACGGCCAAAATGGGCATAACAAATGACCAACAATGCTAGAGAAGCAATTGTGTGACTCCTATTATCTAGGTATACACTAACGGTCGACAGTTTAAGTCGTCGAGACCACCGATTGACTGAGTATATTCGATAGGTTTCACTAGAGAAGGTTCAAAGGTAACTCTACATATCTCGATGTAGTTGTTTCTCGTTAAGGAAATTACACTTTGCATTTATATTCTTATGCATTTTAGTCACGATGAATTGACTTCTTATCCATGTGGGGGATTGTTGGAATTTGATAAAAACAATCTATTGGTTATGAATAAGAAGTAGGTTAAGGAAGAAAAGAAAAGAGGGAAGTTCAGGGGGTGTGTAAGTTTTAAGAAGTCCTACATCGGACAACTAGTAAGAGGTGAGAGAGTTTATAAGCTCCCACCTCACACTCCTAAATTGCCCATTGGGGCACTACACTTTTGTGGAGGGAAGAGGAGCTAAGTGGCCTTTGGTCCACCAGACATGCGCTCGCACGACGCCGCCGTCGCCGTCCGGCCGGCTGGCTCGGCTCGGCTCGGATCGATTCGGTTGGAACGTGTGTGTGAAATAAAAATAATTTTTTTGTTAAATAATTTTTTAATTTTTTGTCCAAAATACCCTTGTCCATATCCGTTTCTTCCCTTCAGATTCTTCAACCCACACGTTTTTTCCTGCCAGTTTTTTGAACGTTTTGAACCGAACCAGTTCTTACCTTTCGCGAACCAGTCACCGGTCGTACCCGTTCACCGAACTGGTCACTGATTATACCCGTTCATGGCCGTCAGTCACGGCGGTTCGCCGACGGCGATAGTTCATTGTGACCGGTCAGTATCTAGAAATAGACCCTAACCTCTTCAGAAATTTATCCGATTTTTTGCACTGACACTCTGCCGGATTTTTTCCTTCATCCGGTTTACATGCTTCCTTCTGCTTTCCAGTGTACTTTCCTCTGGCATCTTGTTGTATTCGTTTGGGCTGTTGACTGGTAGTGCCACCATTCCTCGGACGCAATCCGTTATATCCTAGGAGACACTTGTCCATCAACCTTTGGCATCAGTGAGGGGACAAATTGTCTTAAGGAGACACATTCTGTGGGCTCAAATTTATTTCATCATACTGCATAATTGATCATTTTGTCTCATTATCTGACATCCTGTAAGTCTATTCTCATTTCCTTATTGCACTTTGTTTGATAATTCTGATCGTTAATCTCTTCTGCTCTATACATGGGTTCAAACCTCTTAGTAATTTAAAATCACCCACTGTCTTCTAAATAACACCTGCCACGTGACGTGCATTCTAAATTGTTCATCACCCGCGCCACGTGACAGGAACACTTCTGCGCAAGTTGTGAATCTCTTCTAATTGCAATTTAAACGCGTACGCCCACATCCCATATGCATCTCATTGCATTATTCTAACAAAATATTTGGATTTTGAATCAAGAAATTTTTTTTATTTTCACATTGTTACAGTCAAAAGACCTATGCAAAATAAAAAATTCTTCAAAACAAAAAAGAAAAAAACAACAACAAATGTATGAGGCGATGAAGCCAATAGATCCATAACCATCAATTTACTTTTAGGATAATATATGTAACACCCCGTAGTACTCCGATTGTTAACATTCATGATATTTAGCATACACAGCGGAAGACTTTATTTGGAAAAGGAATAAAGCGTCTTATAAAAATATGAATAAACTTTTTCCAAAATATTTTATGAAACATTTCTAAAAACGTTGACGTGAGATACTGCGAAAGCGTAAATCGAATAATACATCTACCAATTAATCCCATGAGTCAGTATTAGTGGCCATTGACCATCAAGATATGACATCAAGTGTCCTTCCTAACGGAGTCTCACGGACAACATAACGGTTGTATTTCGAAAAACTGGGAACATGGTCCCACACATACAGTTAACCTGATTAATACAATAATTTAAACAGATAGCTTGCAAGTTCTACACAGACTGCAATCCCCTCAATGGGTCAATACAAATATTAAGGCTTCATGCCAAAATTAACTGAATACATGCATAAAGTCTATATTAATTCAAAGTATAAAAGCATCAGTAAATCATCCATGGCTCTAAGGATAAAATCATAAGCCTAAATAAATACATACAATAATCTCCATAAAATAATTAAGCATGGTAACAAGTTTACATGTCAACATCAAGTCTAAACGTAATATAAATCATCAGCTGCATCATCAACTACTCCAATGCGGGGAGAAGCATCACCATTACTCTGGGTACCTAAAATGATGTCCCCAAACGGGCTGAGATAACCACATCTCAGTAAGCTCAAGGTTTATAGAGGATCCTCTAACCCCTGAGCCCACTTCCTGCATGACAAGTCAGATATAAAGCATATAATATATACATACAGCATAAACATAGCATCATCATATCATCCTTATGTAACCCCAAGGTCAAAGCCATAGACGGTTACACATGTGTAACTTCTAGGGTCAAGACATAGACAGTCAACACAACCTCAGTATGAAATAACTCCCAGAGTCAAGTCATAAGCAGCCTACATACAATGCTCACTGGTCAGGATCCTCATAACATATATCATCAGTGCATCATCATAACATCAAGATCATATAATATCTATATGAATGTGAATGAATGCACATATACATCATACCATATACTTTCATACAATACAACCATAATGCCCACCATCATGGTGGGGTCACAAGAAAGAGGAGTCAACTAGAACTAGGAGCTTACCTCAGGGAGCTTAGCACAAGCCCACACTTCAATAGTATACGTATGCTCCAACAAAATCCTCAACTGCACGGTTCTCTAGGCACACCTAGAGTAGGAACCATTCACATCATTAATTACATATTAATTAATCAAGTCACATCCACGACTTAATACTTTAATGATTCCACTTTTCATACTCATATGCCAATAATATGCCCATTACCAGTCTAGACCAATTATTACATAATTACGTCTTTTAGTGCATTATTACAAGCTACCTAAATCTTCAATTAATTATATAACTTAGAATCACATGCAAGGCTCACTTAGGTAACTTAGATTATTTTCAACTCATCCAAGCCATACTTATGATTATTATAAGTTACTAAGGGTTCCCCAAAGCCCACTTAGCTTAAATATCACTTTTACGGTTTTTCCACAACTGTATATGCTTCTATTTTCTAGTCACTGAGCGCAACTCACTTGTTATAAAATTCTCATCTTTTAGTATGTTAATCTAAACTCAATTACCTTTCCAACAAGGTATCACATGCCTCATTTGGAGTTTCCTAACTCAGGTTATCACCATTTGAAGTTGGACAAGCAAAACTATTTGCCAACTCCGAACAGGGCCCTAAATATCCTTTACCATTTTTGCGATTCTGGAAAATCTAATAAACCAATTGCTCTCAAATTTTTATGTAGACAACTAAACATCTTTATCTTTAACTCGACATATTTAATATATATTTGAGTAAGCAAAGAGGGAGAAAAAATTCGTGGAAGTTTCAACCATGTACAACCCCTGCACATGGCCTCCCGGTGCAGTCCTCACTCAAACGAACATTAAGAATGAAATACATCTTCAATTGATACGAAATTTTTATGTTAAGTTCAAGTTTTCTTTTCTTTTGTTGTTTGAGGATTATATCCTTCATATTATATGAATGAAATTTTTTCTCAAGTTATATAATATTATAGAAAGTGAGATGATACATTATTCAATAAATTGGTCTTGTCTTTTTCTTAACATGACAAAAAATTTGATTCATGTAACATAAGGGACATAATTTTTTTATATTCTTTTATTTTTTAATACATTTAAAATTTTGTTTAATTTTTTTTTTTCCGGAAGCACCCAAATCCCCTCTCTCTTATATATATATAGACACACTAAAAATAAAGTTATATATCATGATTAGTGAAGAAAGTCAAAGTCGTTAAAGTGTGACTTTCTAGATCTCGTTTCCGTAAAAAAAATATATGATTAAAATTGAAAACTTTTCAAGGGATGCAATAAATTAAAAAACATCAAGTGGGGAGATATTTTTGTGTTGCGTGAGTAGAAATTTCTCTTATTCAATATTATTGATTTAATGTGTTTACCTCAGTTACGCGATCACCACTATTTATTAATTAATTTCCTTTTTTAATGTTAATTCTATAGCTGAAGTAATATATATTTAATATTGTAATGCAAAAAGTTATTAAGAGTGGTATAGTGACAAAATACTTAATTTGCATGAAATTAAAAATTCAAATTTTAGTATCATCAATTCATCATTGTATAAAAAAAATATTATGGCGCAAAAGAAATCTCCCATTCTTAAAAATTACTTAAGAACTTCTCTCAACTCAAATAGGTATACACTAATCATATTCTTTTCGTACATTGATGAAGAAAGTATAAACAACGTTACAAAATCAGAAGTTCAAAGGAAGATGAGGGAGACACTTTTGTCTTGTGAAATGAACAACCCATAAAGAGATTAAAACTATTACATATATATTTAGACCAAACATTCATGCATGTGACTCTCTTTTTTCATTTTGTATTGCTAAAATAAGTTGCCGGTGTCCACCATCTATGTCATACAACTAGCATCTAATTTAATTATTGATCTTTGATGGAGAAATTGGTTGTAGACATTATTTATTATAGGCATTTCAATTAATAATTAATGGAAAAATTATTTGTCCTTTTAAAGAATATAAGTTTATGTCATTTCACCCATTATATTTATGGGTCATAATCTTTTTACACCGATGTAAGACTAGCAAGTCTTACACTGCATCTCAACCGTTGATGAAAAGAAATTATTGGTTGTCATTTGTAGTGTAATTAATAATTAATTAATTTGTATGACTTCCTAAATTATAACCGTTGGATGCACGAAAATCAACAGTGAAGATGCGGTGTAAGACTGGTGTAAAATGATCCTGATCCTATAATTACATACTCCGGGAAGTACATAATTATAATATGAAAGTTTTTTTTCTCCCTCTTCAGAAACTTTTCAAGATTTGTTCGCTGACATATATAGAGAAAAAAAACTTTCATATTATAATTATATACAACCCGAAATACATAGATATAAAGGATGAAAGAACACAAAACTTAATTATTTTTTTTGGTTAATATCAACTTATATCATTTATAAGGACACGCAGTAAACTCATAATTAATGTATGTTAATCAAAATAGTTTTTAGAGATGTTATCCTTTCAACTTTATACATATCAACCTAATTTGAATATATACAACCCATACTTTAGAATTTGTTTGCGGTTTTGATTGTATGAAAAGGACTTGTAAAGGGTGATAAGATTATGATATGCTTTTCAAATAACAAAATCAAAGAAATTTCCGACTCCACTTGGAAATCGTTGTAGTCTTTTGAAAGAAAAAAAAAGTTCAAAATAGTGAGAGGTGAGAATCAGATTATTGAGAGAGGAGACCAAGAGAGTCAACCTGCAGTTGCGGGTGCTCTCATTACCATGGTGGCTTCGTGGATCTTTCCGTTTTCAAAACTCAGGATTTTTATTTTGGTATAATAATAAGTAGTTTCAATCCATATTTTAATTGTTGATTTTTATGTATTTAATGGTGATAATTTATTAAATTATATCAATTAATTAATTATAAATTTCATATAAATTATAGCCGTTTGATAAACAAAAATTAATTTCCCGGATAAGAAGTAAGACTTTTTTATTTTACACTATATTAAAATGAGTCCTTATATATATGTGATAGGATATGGTGTTTATCTTCTTCTTTTGTGTGTACTCAACTTGCCCATCTTCTTCTTTTTTTGAAGACAAGGGAAAAATACAACAAACTAGTTTGAACAAAGTTTGGAGTCCCTATCTAGGAGAGGCCTACAATCTGAAGGGGAACATGCAAAATGGGGAGATCCCAGTCATTACAATTGTGTGAATAGTCGTTGGGGTGTGCAAAAAAACTGGTTCACTTGTCCTGCTCTTGATCCGACCTTGACCCGACGCATAAATACTCATATTTTTTGAACTGGTTTAAATACTGACCCACTTTTATTTGGGTTAGTTTTAGACCTGACTTGTTTAATACCCACGGACCCAAAACTTAACCCATACCTATTATGTGAAAAAAAAATCACAATTACATTAAAAGAAAAGTTTTAACGTAAAACAATTACGTCAAAATTTTTTAGGGAAAATATTTTCATAAAAATTTTCGCAAAAATTTTTGACGAAAAATATTTTCATCAAAATTTGTGACTAAAAACATATCGGTAAAAAAATTTGACGGAATATTTTTTCGTAACATTTTCTTACGGAATCTAAATTTCGTCAAAATATTTCAAAAAAAAAATATTCATAAAAACTTTCGAAGAAACACATTTTCATCGAAATTCTTTGACGGAAAAAAATTTCATAATAATTCTTTACAGATTTCAAATTTCGGCGAAAATTTTCGACGGAAACATTTTCGTTAAACTTTTTGACAAAAAAAAATTTCGTCAAAATTTTTAGCGAAACACATTTTTATCAAAAAATTTCGACTAAATATTTTCGTCAAGTTTTTTGATAAAGAATATTTCCATCAAAATTTTCAACGGAACACATTTTTGTAAAACAAATTCGTAAAATTTTTTGACAAAAATATTTCGATAAGAAATTTTGACAGAAAAAATATTTTGTCTAAATTCATTAGAGAATCTAAATTTCGTAGAAAGTTTCAAATGAAACATTTTCCTCAAAACAATTTCCATTGAAAATTTCAACGAAATACATTTCCATCAAAAAATTTCGACGGCAAAAAATTTCATTAAAATTCTTTACAGATTTCAAATTTCGGCGAAAGTTTTCGACGGAAATATTTTCGTCATCAAAAAATTTTGACGGCGAAAAGTTTCGACGGCAAAAAATTTCATCAAAATTCTTTACAGATTTTAAAATTTTGCGAAAGTTTTCGACGGAAACATTTTAGTCATCAAAAAATTTTGACGGCAAAAAATTTCGACGGCAAAAAATTTCATCAAAATTCTTTACAGATTTCAAATTTCGGCGAAAGTTTTCGACGGAAATATTTTCTTTATCAAAGAATTTTGACGGCAAAAAATATCATCAAAATTCTTTAAAGATTTCAAATTTCGGCGAAAGTTTTTGACGGAAACATTTTCGTCATCAAAAAATTTTGACTGAAAAAAATTCAACAAAAGTAAAGAATTTAAATTTCGGCAAAAGTTTTCAACGAAAAAATTTTCGTTAAATTTTTTGACAAAAAAAAATTTTCGTCGAAATTTTTAGCGAAACACATTTCCATCGAAAATTTTCAACTAAATATTTTCGTCAAATTTTTTGATAAAAAATTTTCATCAAAATTTTCAACAAAACACATTTCTATAAAAAAATTCCGTAAATTTTTTTGACAAAGAAAAATTTTGACGAAAAAAATATTCTGTCAAAATTCTTTAGAGAATCTAAATTTCGTCGAAAATTTCAAATGAAACATTTCCCTCGAAATAATTTCCATCAAAATTTTCGTCAGAACACATTTCCATCGAAATTTTGAACGAAAAATATTCCGTCAATTTTTGTGACAAAATTCTTTTTTCGTTTAAAACATTTGATGGAAGAAATCATTTTCGTCAAAACTGTTGACGGAAACTAAATTTCAATAGAAATTACACTTATAAATTTTCGTTTAAAACATTCAGTTTTTTTTTTTCGTTATAAAAAAGAGAATTTTTTATTATAAATTTTTTTTTCAAAATCTATTTAACCTAATTTATACTTATAAACAGCTTCTAACTTAATAGAAAAGAAGATCCAAACATGCACCGTATACAATAGTCAATAGTATTGTTTAGTAGTCAATAACACTGTAGAGCATTGTTTAGTAATCAATTGGTTGAGGGATAGTGCTGTTAAGGAGCAAGTTGTACTGTAATTGGAAAGTGAGATGTCTATATTAATTGGGCAGTTAGAAGAGTTACCTGACGTGGAGGCTTACCACACCACAAGTTGCATAGAAGAGAAATATACTGTTGATTGTTGTTCTTTTTTCTGATATCGAATAAGAAACCCATTTTCTTTTTTTTTTAAATATTCCAATCGGTTCATCGCTTCGTAACTAATCTGATTCGGGGTAAATCTAGGATTAAGGCTTTAAACCCCTTCCAAAGGTAGTACTGGAAGAATTCGAACACATGCTCTCTCCCCACCTGCTCAGCTCCCATATGCCAACTGAGCTACCACCATTTAGTAGAAACTCATTTTCTAGTTCCTTTCTTTCTTGTTTCTTTCACATAGCCTCTAGGCTCTATCATTAAATTTACTAAAACATTGTTTTTTTTTTTTTTTTGTACAACTCCAATTTTATAATCTCCCAGTCCTTTGTTAACGTCCAAAATATATATGTAGTTTGTTTGATGAGCTAAGATAGTTAATGAACTAACTCATTCATATAAAAAAATATGGAGGCAAAATGACCATACTAATACAATTTTAAAAAATAATTATTAAAATAATTCACTTTTCAAACCTATAATCAAACTAACGCAGTCAATTTTATTTGCTGACCATATGAGACTAATTCTACACATCATTCATGCAGGACTTACACTTGTCGTATATGCATAAAGATTAGTCTCGCACATTAGTCATACGGGGCTTGAAATTGTCGTACACATGGTTGGCGTGTGGGACTAATAATGTATAATTAGCATACAAGACTTGCCCGTTCCAGCAAGTCATGTGATACAATAGTGACCATCCCGCACTACATGTAAGCGAGACTAACCCCGCACATTTATGATACATGAATTTTAGTTAGCATGGCGATGCTCTGTGAAACACGGATACATGATTTTTAGGGAAATTTGAGTGTCGACATGTTTCGATATCCATCTGACATGCAGTCAATTTTTTGAGATACGTTGATTATTGGGACCCGCGAATTTGACCGAATCCGAAACGCGGTCAACGATGTGGACACATTTTGATTTTTTTTTTGTAAAATAAAATAAAATTACAATTGAAAAAATATTTAATAAACTCTGGAAGGTACATAAGGACGAGTTCGAACGCTGGTTTATTGAAGCTGTTCTTCTCTTTGTCGTCTGGTCTTCTCTTCGTCGTCGGGTTTGAGTTCGAATGGTGCGTTTCAACGCACTTCTGCTTCTTAATGTTGAAGATGGAGAGAAAATGAAAGAGGAAAAGAGAGAGAGAGGGGTACCGAGTAAGAAGATGAGGAAGGTACAAAAGGATGAAAGTACAAAACTGCCATCCTTGGTTTTAATTAATTTGTAATCAAAGGTTTCTCTTATAACTAGAAATCAGAAACAAGAACTCAACAAATTTTCTATTGATTCAAAAATCTACAAAGTCGTACATCACGTTTTCTTAAAAGAAAGCAATACAGAGATGCAGAAGGTAAAGTAAGTCTGCCACCTATCAACCTAACTATAGTTACATCACTAACCAAGGTTATTACTAACTGTAGTTAGTTCAAAAACTAATTAAATAATAATATGCTTATTAGTTTCCCTTATCTTATTTTTTTATTTTAATTAATTTGTAATCAAAGGTTTTTCTTAAAGAATATATATATATGTAGGGAAAAATGTTTCTGCAGTTAATGCAGATAAGTTATCTTCATTTATTCTCAAAACGACGTCGTTTTGGTATTGAAATCTTAAAAAATTATAAATATAAAGACTATTATAACCCTGAAATAAATTAAAATTACAAAAACACCATGATTTCTGCTCCAAAACGACGTCGTATTGGCTTACTGCAGATAATTTATCTGCAGTAACTGCAGAAAAAACGGATCCATATATGTAATTGAACTGTGTGTAATCATAAGTAAAATAATTTTTCTATTTTTCTACACTCTACACTCTTGGGATGTTCTATTTTTTTAATAATTATGTTATGAAATTTGAATATTTGATTAGTATATGAGTTATTATGAGTTGCTATATGTATTAAATGTAAATTATATTATATATATTAAAAATATTACTTAATATCAAAACGTGTCTCAACGTGTCAAAATTTAGCATTTTTTAGAATTAACGTGTCGGGGTGTCGTGTCGTGTCCTGTGTCCGTGCATCATTGGCAATACCACGTAAGAAAAAAACATACGGATTAGTCCTCTATATATTTCGTGCAAAACTAACTCTATTAGTTTGGTGATATCTTTTATAAATAGGACATAATCTTTTGATATCGGTGTCCAATTAAAATGTTTAATAATAAATTTTAACTGTTGATTTTCATCAATCTAACAATTATGATTTATTTGAAATTAATAAATATGACTCAATAAATTATAATCGTTAGATTTACGAAATTAACGATAAAAATTTGATAGCAAATTTTTTAGTGTGATATCGATATCAAAGGACCGTGCGTGCCTTTATAAATATATTGTTTTGGAAATCTATTTTTTAAACCAACACATTGATAGGCTCACTTTACCGATATAAGGAGGGAAATATTTAATATGCTTCAGGTTCATGTATGACTCAGTGATCCAAGCCAATGAAAATTAAGTATTTTCTAACTTGCTTGTGTGGAGGAGGGAGAAATTTTTTTTTCCCTATAAATAAGAGCTCCTCAATGAAAAGAGTAAGTGTGTCAGAATTACTACAAATGTTGTCAGCAAGGAGCTAGATAGCATTTAAAAAAGAGTGGTGGATATTCAGCGTTCTCTATTGTCATATGGGCTTTGTTGATGTCATGGAATATAACTCTAAATAAACTCATCTTATCTGTTTATATCTATGAGAAATAGAAAATATATTATTAGCATCCTTCCCTTTGTCACGTATCTAGTAGGCCTACCAAGATCTCTATGGTTTTTAATAAATAAGGTATTGTCATTTGTGACATACATAATGCCCCTATTTTTCCTACCACTAAAAATATCTATTATCTTTACAAAAACAAAAAAAAAACAAAAAAAAAAATCTACTATCATCGTCATCCTTGTCAAGTTTTATTCTTGGAAAAAGTGTTTCTCCTATTAAAATAACACAACTTATGTCATTTCACTTTCATAAAAAGATGAGACTTACATCTTTCTATTTTTTTATCCACTCTCTATTTTTCTTTATTTATCTCTTTATCTCACTTAAAACAACACAATTTTATATCCTTTAAAATCATATACAGTTTTCCTTTTATTATTATCCTCATCACTCGCTTTCTTTGAATTTAACCTTAGGCGGCGTCAAGTGAGTGCTTAGGTTGGCATTGTTAAAGATGATTTGACATGTATCGTCTTGGTTTTCTATTTTAGGAACCATTTACTAATTTTGTTGGGCTGTATTTGATAGTGAATTTTCTTTGTTGGTCCTCTATTCCGAATTTTCAAATTAAAATTATATTCAAAATAAAAAACCAAACAACCAAAGAATATGGTCATTTTATTTACTCACACAATCAATTCAAACGTATCTAAGCATATGCATACCCCAAAAAATTTTAAAATTACATATAAGTTTTAGTTTTATTTCTTATATAATTCTGCCCCTTCAAAAATCTTTTTTTTTTCTTGCAATTTTTTTTTTTTTTTGGTTTGATTCCTCACCTTGTCCATATCTAATTCTCAAACGAAACAATACCAAAACAGATTTAGAATTTCACATCTGAATGAAATTGAAGTATAAAACCAATCTCTAAATTATCATTTCTAAGATAACAAAACCAGAATGTTGAATACATTAGTATATCAAAGACCAGCAAAATCTAAAATATTGCTACACCACAAAATAATGTACAGATTATATTTCTCTGCTCAGACACCACTTTTGTTCCTGAACTAAACAATGAAAAGAAGTAAAAGGAAAATCCAAATGAACCATAACTCTTCAACCATCATCTTCTTTTCTTCTTCTCATTTATTTTCTATCAAACTCCATGCATGGTATTTCAACACTTAGCAGATAACACAGCCATTAGCATCCTCTTCAACAGTTCTGTAATAGTAATATGGATATGGCTGTCTCATCTGATTATAATAATAAGCTTCATAGGCCTTCGCAAGATCAGCCAATTCTTCCTTTGGATCCTTTTTCTTTTCCTCTGGCTTCTTCTTAGGTTCCTCCTTCTTCTCCTCTTTGGCTGGTCCAACTGAAAGTATTTCAGCATGACACAGTTTCCTCAATTTTCCCACCACATGAACTGGATCTATGTCTCCAATTAAAGTCATTTTATGGTCCTTCATGTCCACTGAGACTGACTCAACACCTGAAAAAATCACCCCAAATCATTCAATATTTGATACCATATGCTCTTTCCCTTTTTTTTTTTTTTTTGTTTCCCCCTAAGCATAAAAAGGAAGATAATTTTCAAGAGAAAGATGATTAGATGTTGAAATTCCATACCTAAAAGGCCAGAGACAGCTTTCATGGCTTTTTTCTTCATTCTGTCATCATAGAGTTCCACCTTTAGCACTACTTTCTGTGACAAATAAAATCACATAGTTTTTAGAACCCAATAATTTTAATCATTTCTAAGCAAGAATTTTCCTGAACCAATGTCAACTTGAATATTAAAAATTAAAAAAAGAAGATTTAAAACAAGCCCATGTTGTAATTTGGACACTAAAACTGGATCTCAAACTTTGAGTATCAAAGAGCACTAACAAAACAATAAGATGATAGCTGTGAAGTCAAGCATAGAAACAGAACAAAACTCATGAATTTTCAGAAATGGCTTGACTGAATTATATGATTCTGAATCAGAGAAAATATGAGAGAGGGTACAAATTGTTACCTTCATATTGATTTGAAGTTGGGTAAGGTTGCTAAAGAAAACTAAAAGAAGGAGCAAAGAGGTTATGAGAGAGTTTAAGAGGAGATGGTCCTGAATGAACTGTTGAACTAAAGCTCTCCCTTCAAGGTATTTATACAAATGAAAGAAGTGCTAAAATAGAGACAAAGTCAATTGGAGTCAAGGCCAATTTGGAGTTGTAGTCTTTGCTACTACAGTCACTTGGTTGCAAATTGCAATAGTCTTTGCTACGGTCAGCATGATACAGCCGGCATATTAGACCCAAAAACCCATTTTATTAAAAAAACAATTGTTTAATTCTAATAATTCCAGTCTAGTTGAATTGAATCCTTAGCTAGAAAAAATCTTCATGTATTCATTCTCTTCATTTATGATCAGGGATAGAAATATGTTAGCTCATTCGGCAAAGATCCAAGTCTCCAATTGTTTGGTAAAAATGTCAGGTTAAGATATTTTTATATATTATTCTATTAAAAAGTTAGGTTTTAAGCTTTTTAAAATATCTTTTAAACCATTGGTCCCACATATATATATATATATATAAAAGAAAAATATTTCTCAAGCTACTTGAGATGCGTTTATCTTCGGCCGCTCCAAAACTACGTCGTTTTGATTATTTGATTTTTTATATTTATTGATTCACCTTTGAATGGTTATGATTCTTTTTTTCTCTCTTCTTTTATTACCATTGATCCATTTTTGTACGGTTATGAGTTAGTAGCCGAAGATAAAGTTATCTCCGGCAGCTTGAGAAATGATAAGTCCTATATATATATATATATATATATGAGGAAAAATACTTATTATTTTAAATAATACAATTTTATATTATTTTTGTTACAAAATATATTGATGGATGACTTCAATTTGTATTTTCAAACAGTAATTCAAATTTGAATTCTGAAGACTGTTAGTATTTATTTCTCAATTTAGGATTGTTCAATACTAGTTTAATTATTTTATAAAGTTGTAATCCTATATTAATGAATTTCAGTTTTTTTTTCTCAACACATTTTCTCACCTTCTCTTCTTGGGATTTTTTAATATACTCCAGGAGTACACAAAAAATTTGTGGTCCTTTTTTTTTTTTGGGTAAAAAAAATTACTCTTATACTCCTCTCTTTTTTTATATTTTCCCCATATCTCCTTTTATTTTCTATTTTTGGAACAGACCATCCTCCCCCTGGTCCACAGTAGATGCGCTCTCTTCTTGATTGTTCAAATCTCTTGATTTGATACCTTAATTTTATTCTCTCATTCGAATTCGTTTCTCCTAAGATCCTTTTTCCATTAAATTTTTTTAGCAAAAGGACTCTGTTTTTGTGCATATTTAATTTTTTAAATTCTCTCTCATTTACAAAATTAGATGGAGGGAGAAAGATAGGGTATCACGAAAGGAAGAGAAGGTAAAAAATACCAATACACAGTCATTTTCGTTTCACTTAAAAATAACAAAAAATTGTGTTATTTAAAATGATAAATATTTTATATACATATATATATATATATATATATATATATATATATGGGATTTGCATCTCTTATTTAACACAAGGTTAGAAAAATTTCTGCATATACATAATTCAGATAGGTCCCACCATAAATAAAAATTAAAAAAAATATTACACGTAAAACGATCTCTCGATAACATGAGAAAACAATTCTCTTGTTAAAGGAGAAAGTGAGCTCAAAACGATGTCATTTTGGGGTTATAACATTAAAAAATGATAATAATAAAAACTAATATAACCCTGCAATAAATTAGAATTACAAAAATACCTTGATTTTCGTCCCAAAACAACTTCATGTTTGGTTCACCGGAGATAACTTATCTCCATTGACTGGAGAAATCTTTTAAGTTTAAAATTTGATATCAAATCTTAACAGTTGATTTCCGCTAATCAACGGTTATGATTTTCGCTAGTCAAACTTATTAATTAATTATTAATTCTCAATAAATAATAACTGTTGATTGGCGGAAATCATCAGTTAGAATTTGGTGTCAAATTTTAAAATTTGACACATGTGTCAAAGGATCCTGCCTCATATATTAAGATAGACTTATTTAAAAGATTTGATATTCTATTATTTTAGCGTATTGAATTATTTTATTTTATTTTGTAAATACGTATTGAATTATTTAAAACATAAGCTTATTTATATGAAGTTTTAATATAAAATGAAAATGGATCCTCTCATGTGAAAAATCACATGATCATATCATGTGAAAAGATCAAAACCATATAATGGTAAAACTATCACTAATTCATTAAAAAAAAAAAAAAAACTATCACTAATGACTTCAAGAATGATGTTTCACTAATTTAGTATCCTTATATACTAAATTAAAATATATTATTTTGTAAAAAATAAACTTTAATTTTTTACTTTTCAAAAAATAGTGCACGACATTCTTTGTTTTTTATTAATTTTAAATTTTAATTCTTATAAATTAATTTTAATATTTTTAATTACTATTTTTAAAATTAATCTAAATTAATTATTTATATTTATAATTTTAAAAATTAAAATAATTTTTAATATATATTCTTTAAATTTTACCGATTAGCTTTTACTTCCTATTAGCTTTTTGATGTGAACCTCGATTCACATAATGGTCCCACTACCCCAGCTAAACCAGATTCTGATAAAATTGCCACAAAGTCCAGAGCAGGGGATTACGTTAATAAACTAAGTTACACCAATTAAAATAGGGAAAAATGTTCATGCACAAGATAAGTTATCTGTATTTATTCTTAAAATGATATTATTTTGGTATTGAAATCTTAAAAAGTTATAAATATAAAGACTACTATAATCCTGAAATAAATTAAAATTACAAAAACATCATATTTCCGCTCCAAAACAACATCGTATTGGATTTATTACAGATAACTTATCTGCAGTAACTGCAGAAAAAACGAACCCATTAAAATATCATGTTCATATGTTCTTTCACTCATTTCGTTTAACTAATTACCAATTAATATGTGTAAACACACTTCTAAGACTCTAATCTCTTTTGTTCCCACTGTTTACATACAATACCCCTATTAACTTTTAGAGCCTGTTTGTTTCACCTTTTAAAAAAAGTAACTTTTATCTCTTCCTTATTTTAAAATTATTTTTTACAAAAGTTAAAGTTATTTATATTTTTATAAAAATATTTAGTTTTTAAAAAAAATATTTGGCTTTTGACTTTTGCTTTTCGTCGAAGTTAAAAATTTTAGCTTCTGAAAAAAGTAAGTTTTTGACTTTTATTGTGACTTCTACTTTTTTTTAAAGTAGACATCCAAACGAACTAAAAATGAGAAGTTTTTTTTTTTCAAAAAAATAAACAGCTTTTGAAGAAAAAAAAAGCTCATCCAAACGGATCCTTAGCCATCTTGTGCCATCCGCAGTTATTTCGATCATAAATACCATCACATTTTCAGATCTTATATTAATCATGATATTGTTTTTTTTAATACATAATAAAATAAAAAGACAAACACAAAAACTAAAAAATCCTAAGCGCCAGTGGGTGCTAATAAAATCATTATGTAGACGATCCATGCAACCAGATGGAGGGTTCTTTAGAAGCAAGAAAAATTACTTGCATAAGCAGCCAACCAATCTGCCACGTCATTACCCTCATGATGGATATGGGAAATATGAACATTCCAATCTCTAGCCAACAGATCCTTAATTTGCAAAATCAACCCAGAAGATGGTGGTAAGAGCTACAACCTTTTAGAATAAGCTGTTGTGCAAGCTGAAAATCACCTTCCAACCACACATGTCTATATCCTTTGTTCCAAGTTAAATCTAGACCCACCAAGGAGGCCCATAACTCAGCACTCAAAGCTGTCCCACTACCCAGATTTTTACAAAAACCAATAATCCAGTTGTCGGAGCTATCTCGAAGAACACCGCCACAACCTGAGTGAGATCCATCAGAGGAACTAGCGCCATCAACGTTTACCTTAATCCAATTCAGAGGAGGAAAAGACCATACTATGAAGCGATCTGATTTAATATGCTTCTCTATTCCCACCACCGACAGTGTTTCCTTGGCAAGCAGTAAATTATCCAAATAAGCTTTAGCAGCTCGTGAAATACCAACCGAGGTGCTCCTTGAATCATTAAAAATGAAATTGTTTCTATCACGATATTGTTGCATTCTCTATTGTCAGATCGAAAATTATTAGAATATTTAAGTGTGATGAGTTTCATATTTGATTGGTAATAGACGAAGTGAAATGCAGAGGCGGACGCAAGTCAAAGCGAAGGGGGCTAGTGCCCACCCTTAAAATTTGACATAAAAATACCAAAATACCCTTCACTTAAAATTAAGTTTCCTCCTATTTTATTTTTTGCTTTTTCTCCTCCACCCATGACCAGTGACTTGACCCCCTCCATTAGACCAAATCCAACAAACCTAATAACAGCAGTCATCGGAGACGGAGAAGAGAGAGCTCTATACGATTGGTTTGTTCTCTTTATTTATATACGATTTTTGAAGTTGCATTTTCATTCCTATCTGTGTAATGGGTTGGATCTTATTTGGCTTTTTTTGTGGTCCTTTTAAAGGTGCAGAACATAAAGATTGGATCTTTATTGGACAGCTTTTTCTGCCTCAAATAACAAATGTCGTGTTCCATTATCGAGTAAGGAATAGTTCCATGTACACATTCTGTAAATATCTGTTTTTTATAACTGTTCCATTGTTTAGTGCCATGTATTGAAAAAGATGTATTTGATAGCATTGATAATGAGGTAATTATGATGGAATTCCAAAAAATAAGGCCTAGAAGAATGACATTGTAATTATTTTTATTATAATATACTTTTGTTGTTAAAATATATGTACTTGAACTTCTTAGTGCCCACCCTTCATCAATTTTGTGGATCCGCCACTAGTGAAGTGGATATATGTGGATGAATCCATTAACGTAATGCCTTAAGATTTTGGGTTGTGACATTATGTCAGATCCACTCGCAATATAGTTTGTGTAGCCTGGTCCCCCCTCACGGGCTCCTTGTGGACGTGCCTGATAGTGTTATTAGAATTGGGTTGGGCTCGGGCTAGTCATGTGTTTGGCTAAGAGACAGGTTGAGTACTTGAGCCTAGGTAGTAGGTACTTGGAGAAAGAGTTCCACACTTGAGAGGAAGATTGTTAGGATATTCAAGTGTAATAAGTGTCATATTGGTTGGTAATGAGTTGAGTGAAGTGCATATAAGTGAAACGATCCCTAAACCCAATACTAGGGGTGTAAATAGGTCAGCTAGCCTAACAGGGGCCTACAACTTTGCCTACATTAGGTCACGCTCGACCTATTACATATAGTTAAATAGAACATAATCAGGTCTAAAAACAAGCTTATTTAAAAAGCAGACCACATATTTTTTTATATGCCAAGCCTATAAGCCTACAGGCCAGCCTATGTCATATTATTTATTTTAAATAAAATTATTATTTTAATAATTTTGCATAATAAAATAATATTATTTGAGTTATTTTTTTAATTATTAAATGCCTAATAGACTTAAATAGGGTAATAGACCTAGACCAAAGTTTTTTTTTAATATAGACCAGACCAGAGTTATAATTTGGGCTTACATAAGGCTAAAAGAATAGATCAAATTTAAAATTTTTATACAAATTTGACCTATTTAAGTCAAAGTTTAATCTAATCCAGCCCATTTATATCCCTACCTAATATCTTAAGGTTTTAAATTAAGCAATAAACTCTTTCTGAACCCACATGACAGAAGTCCTTCCTTTTGCGATGTCATGGAATCTAACATAACCAACTCATCTTACCTGTTTACATCAATGAGAAATAGAAAAGATATATTATTAGCATCCCTACTAGCCTACCAACATATCTATGGTTTTTAATAATTAAGGTATTGTCATTTGTCACATACATAATGCCCCTATTTTTCCTACCACTAAAAATATATATTTATCATCGTCATCCTTGTCAAGTTTTATTATTATCCTCATGATTCATCAGCTTTGAATTTAACCTCAGACTGCGTCAAGTGAGTACTTAGTTTGGCACTGTTAGAGATGATTCTGTCATGTTGCATCATATTGGTTTTCTTTTTTCCAAGGAACTATTTACTAATTTTGTTGGACTGTATTTGTCTATTTGATAGTGAATTTTCTTTTTTGTTCCTCTCTTTTGAATTTTCAAACTTTAAAAAATAAAAATAAAAATACATATGCTGATATGCATACCCCAAAAAATTTTAAAACTACATATAAGTTTTAGTTTTATTTATTATATATTTCTGCCTGTTAGAAATATATCTTTTGTATATCTGAAATTAGTATTTTAGAAATATATCTTTTGTATATCTTTTTTTTTCGGAGTTACCCAACCCTAATTACCTCTTTGAGGTGAGTTGGCTCTCTCCGGTATCCCCACAAGCTTCGACTCTTAGAGCCGGCTATGGGACTAATCCGGAGTGCGAGGGTCAGTGATGGCTAAAGGTTCAGCCCCCTCCCCAAGAATGCATTCAGCGGGAATCGAACACATGTCCAACCCCACTAACTCAGCGCCAAGGAGCCAACTGAGCTGCACCCATTGGGTATCTTTTGTATATCTGTAATTAGTATTTTCCTTATTTCATTAGGGTTTGTATTAGGTCTGGGCTTTGTCCATTAGTATGTCTATATATTGTACATCCTTCATCAGTTCAATACATACAGTTTATTTCAATGTTCCTCTCTTTTCTTATTATTTAATATGGTATCAAGAGCCTAAGGAACCTTGAATTTTTTTTCCGAAACTGTCTCACTGTTAGTTTTCGGTACGTTTTCTTTCGCATTCAAGCCTCTGCTCACGTCAACCACCACCGTCTGGTGGAGTTTTCCGGCGAGCCGCATACCGACGTGCTCGTCTTGGAAGCGCTATCACAACGGCACAGGCCGCACCTCCAACCGACGTCTCACGCGCCTTCAGGCGGCGCGTGGAGCATCCTTTCCGGCTGCGGCTGGTTGCGTTCTCCTCGTCTCACTGTGACGGTTCTAGATCTGGTCTTGTTTTTGTGTTTGGACCTCTTTTTGCGTTGACGCATAGATCCCTCTTCTACCGGTTAGTTGTGTGATCTGTCTTTTTGATTATTTTTCTAATCTTGATTATGGACTCTCCTGTCTCCAATGTTTCTGAGTCTCCGGCTAGCCAAAAGTCGGAGTCTACTATTTTTTCAAATTATATCCTTGCTCCGTTGAGTATGGATAAATTGGATGGATCCAACTATGATACTTGGTCATCCGATCTGCGACTTTGGTTGGAAGGGCAGAATTATACATCCCATCTCACCACTAAGGCTGAATCTGTGGCGACCAATAAGCGCACACGATGGAAGATGATTGATGTTCAGTTGTGTAGTCTCATTAAAGCTACTCTTCATCCGTCAATTAAGCAGATTTTTCGACCTACTAATACCTATGAAGCTATTTGGAGTCAGGCAAAAGCATTGTACACCAATGATACACAGAGACTCTATGGTGTGTGTCAGAAATTGATGACTACCTTTGCTCCTCGGAACTTCAATTGTCCTATGACTGAATATTTAGGGAAAGCTCAGAGTTCACTTCATGAACTTAACGAACTTCTGCCTCTCACTGGTGATGTTACTAAGGAACAGGAACAGCGTAATACACTCTTTATGTTGTTCATTTTATATGGTTTGTATGACCATTTGTCTGCCAATCGAGATCAAATTTTGGGATCTGCTACAGTTCCTACACTGGATTCCGTGATGTCTACCTTGCTTAGGATTCCATCTAAACCCTCTACGTCACCAGCACCTCCTATGATGCATATACCTGTAGTGGATTCTGTTGACTCTTCTGCTCTTGCTGCTCAAGGTTATGGTCGTGGACGTAAATTATCTAAAGGAAAGCTATTATGCACTCATTGTCATCAGACCAATCATATTGTTGACCGCTGTTGGAAGCTTCATGGAAAGCCACCTCAACCTCCTCGGAATGCTCATCAACATGAGCATTCTGGTGCACAACATCCAGCTGCTCTTCTTAACGAATTTGTGACTTGGTGGTCTGAGAAGCAAACATCAGGTCCTACTGCATCCATTGCTCCCACTGGTAATTCTTTTGCTGGAATCTCTCAGTTGCACTCTATAGGCCCTTGGACTCTTGCTTCTGGGGTTCTGATCACATTTCTGGTAATAAGTCTTTATTCACTTCCCTTTGTACTACTGGTTCTTTTCCCGCTATTACTATGGCCAATGGGTTTCTAGTCCAATCACGGGGGATTGACACGGTTCTTCTTTTACCTAATTTATCTCTGGATCATGTTCTCTATGTTCCAGATTCTCCTTTTAACTTACTTTCTGTTAGTCGTTTGACAAAATCCATTGATTGTGTTGTTTCTTTTACTAAAACCTCTGTCATCTTCCAGGATCGGAGTTCGGGGAAGGAGATTACCAAAGGATGTGAGTCTCAGGTCCTCTATCAACTATTTCCCTCTTCTTCAGCCTGCTCCACTGTGGATTCTCCTTTTACTATACATGCTCGTCTGGGCCATCCTAGTCTTGCAAAGCTTCAGAAGATGGTTTCACATTTATCTTCTCTTTCCAATTTAAATTATGAGTCATGTCAGTTTGGGAAACATACTCATAGTACGTTCCCAAGTCGTCTTAGTCTTCAAGCTTTTTCTCCTTTTTCTGTGGTCCACTCTGATATTTGGAGACCAAGTCATCATTCTTCTACTTTAGGGTTTAAGTATTTTGTTACTTTTATTGATGATTATTCCAGATGTACTTAGTTATTTTTAATGAAAAATCGGTATGAGTTGTTTTCTGTTTTTCAGTTATTATACAATGAAATAAAAACTCAATTTGGTATTCATGTTCGTACTTTTCGTAGTGATAATGCATGTGAGTACTTATCTCATCAATTTCAACAATTCTTTTCATCTCATGGCATTCTTCATCAAACATCTTGCCCTCATACACCCCAACAAAATGGTGTAGCCGAGCGCAAGAATCGCCATCTGGTTGAAACCACTCGTGCTTTGTTAATTGATGGCAATGTTCCATACACATTCTGCATGCTATCTCATTAATCGCATGCCATCATCTGTTCTCAATCATAAGGTACCTCACTCTATTTTATTTCCCCATCAAGTTTTATATCCTTTGACTCCATATGTGTTTGGTTCTACGTGTTTTGTTCATCACCTTGGTTCAGGTTTGGATAAATTAGCTCCCAAGTCTCATAAATGCGTATTTCTGGGTTATCCTCGGTCTCAAAAGGGTTATCGTTGCTACTCTCCAACTTTACGTCGATACTTTATCTCGGCAGATGTATCCTTTTTTGAATCAGTTCCCTTTTTTGGATCCTCTACTACTCCTGTGGACACTGATTCTGTACAGTCATCCTTTCCAGTTGACTCTTTTGAATACCTTTTGTCTTTACCAGTCCATGTTCTTGACTCTTCTTCTATCACCTCTTCTCCTGATGAGATCGAACATAGTTCGTCAAATGTTTTTGTGGACTCACATTCAACTGCATCTCCTCCCTCAGCTTAAGTCCCATCTTCGGATACTGACCTTCCCATTGCTCTTCGTAAGGGTACTCGTGATACTCGCCCTCCAGCCAGGTATACAGTCAATATTAGTTACCATCGTCTTTCTCCATCATATTTTGCATGTTTTTCCTCTTTGTCCTCTGTATCTGTTCCTAAGACTACATGTGATGCACTTTCATATTCGGGATGGAGACAAGCTAAGATTGATGAAATGAGTGCTCTTCATCATAATGGAACTTGGGATCTGGTTCCTCTTCCATCTGGAAAATCTGTGGTTGGTTGCAGATGGATTTATGCTGTTAAGGTTGGACCTGATGGTCAAGTGGATCGTCTTAAAGCTCGCTTGGTGGCGAAGGGTTTCACTCAAGTGTTTGGATTGGATTTTATTGATACTTTTTCTCTTGTGGCGAAAATGTCTACTGTTCGCCTCTTTATTGCCATGACTGCTATTCGCCAACCTCTCTACCAACTTGATATCAAGAATGCTTTTCTCCATGGTGATCTTGAGGAGGAAATTTATATGGAGCAACCTCTTGGATTTGTTGCTCAGGGGGAGTCAGGTCTTGTTTGTCGTCTTCGTAAGTCTCTATATGGCCTCAAGCAATCTCCAAGAGCTTGTTTGGTAAATTTAGCAGTGTTGTTCAACAATTTGGCATGACTCGGAGTGAAGCTGATCATTCTCTCTTTTATCGTCATTTAGCTTCTGAATCTATTTACCTGGTGGTATATGTGGATGATATTGTCATCACAGGTAGTGATAGGCCTGGGATCACTCAGTTGAAACAACATTTATGTCATCATTTTCAGACTAAGGATCTTGGGAAACTTCGATACTTCTTGAGAATCGAGGTGGCCAAAGTTGGCGTTGTGACATCTCAGAGGAAATATGCTCTGGATATTCTTGAAAAAACTGCTTTGTTAAATTCAAAGTTTGTTGATACTCCTATGGATCCAAGCAGGGGGAGCCCTTTCCAGATCCTGAGCAGTATAGAAGATTAGTTGGAAAATTGAACAACCTTACAGTCACTCGGCCTGATATTTCATTTGCAATTAGTGTTGTCAGTCAATTTCTTAATTCTCCATGTCAAGAACATTGGAATGCAGTCATTCGTATTCTTAAGTATATCAAGGCATCTCCAGAAAAAAGCCTTGAATATGAAGATAAAGGTCATGATAAAGTTGTTGGGTACTGTGATGCTGATTGGGCTGGTTGTCCAGCTGATAGGAGATCTACTTTTGGGTATTGTGTTTTTGTTGGAGGCAACTTGATTTCCTGGAAAAGTAAGAAACAAAATGTAGTTGTCAGATGAAGTGCTGAAGCAGAATACCGCTTCATGGCAACTACTTCTTGCGAGCTCATCTGGCTTAAACAGCTTCTCAGAGAGCTTAATTTTGGAGACACTGGACAGACAACTCTCACTTGTGATAATCAAGCGGGTCTGCACATTTCATCGAATCTAGTGTTGAAAGAACCAAGCATATAGAAATAGATTGTCACTTTGTTCGAGAAAAGATTCTTGCTGGTGAAATTAAAACTAGTTTTGTACCCTCTAATGAGCAATTAGCAGATATATTTACAAAATCTTTGAGGGGTCCTCGAATAGAGTTTATATGTAACAAACTTGGTGCATATGACCTAAACGCTTCAGCTTGAGGGGGAGTATTAGAAATATATCTTTTGTATATTTGTAATTAGTATTTTAGAATATATCTTTTGTATATCTGTAATTAGTATTTTCCTTATTTCATTAGAGTTTGTATTAGGTATGGGCTTAGCCCATTAGTATGTCTATATATTGTACATCCTTTATCAGTTCAATACATACAATTTATTTCAATGTTCCTCTCTTTTCTTATTATTTAATACTGCCCCTTCAAAAATCTCAATTTTGTCTTGCCATTTTTTTAATTTTTATATTTTTGCTTTGGTGCCTCACCTTGTCGATATCTAATTCTCAAACAAAACAATACCAATAACAAAAGATTTAGAATGTCACATCTGAATGAAATAAAAGTATAAAACAAATCTTAAGTTTTTATTTCTAAGATAATGAAACCAGAATTTTGACTATGGTATATCAAGACCAGCAAAATCTAAAGTATTTCTACACCACAAAATAATGTACAGATTATATTTCTCTGCTCAGATAACCACTTTTTTCTGAACTAAACAATGAAAAGAAGAAAAGGGGAAATCCAAATGAACCATAATTCTTCAACCGCAATCTTCTTTTCATGTTCTCATTTATTTTCAATCAAACTCCATGCAAGATATTCCAAGACTTAGCAGATGACACAGCCATTAGGATCCTCTTCAACAGTTCTGTAATAGTAATATGGATATGGCTGTCTCATCTGATTATTATAAGCTTCATAGGCCTTCACAAGATCAGCCAATTCTTCCTTTGGATCTTTTTTCTTTTCCTCTGGCTTCTTCTTAGGTTCCTCCTTCTTCTCCTCTTTGGCTGGTCCAACTGAAAGTATTTCAGCATGACACAGTTTCCTCAATTTTCCCACCACATGAACTGGATCTATGTCTCCAATTAAAGTCATTTTATGGTCCTTCATGTCCACTGAGACTGACTCAACACCTGAAAAAATCACCCCAAATCATTCAATATTTGATAACATATACTCTTTCCCTTTCCCCCCCCTTGATTTCCTAAGCATCAAAAATCATATAATTTATAAAAGAAAGATAAGTAGATGCTGAAATTCCATACCTGAGAGGCCAGAAACTGCCTTCATGGCTTTTTTCTTCATTTTGTCATCATAGAGTTCCACCTTTAGAACTACTTTCTGTCACAAATAAAATCACATAGCTTTTAGAACCCAATAATTTTAATCATTTCTAAGCAAGAAATTTCCTAAACCAATGTCAACTTGAATATTAAAAGTTAAAAAAAGAAAATTAAAAACAAGCCCATGTTGTAATTTGGACACTAAAACTGGATCTCAAACTTTTGATTATCAAAGAGCACTAACAAAACAATAAGATAATCGCTGTGAAGTCAAGCATGGAAACAGAACAAAACTCATAAATTTTCAGAAATGGCTTGAATGAATTTATATATGGTTTAGAGAAAACTTGAAAGAGGGTAGAAATTGTTACCTTCATGTTGATTTGAAGATGGGTAAGGTTGCAAAGGAAAGCTAAAAGAAGGACCAAAAGGGTTATGAGAGAGTTTGAGAAGAGATGGTGCTGAATGAATTGTTGAACTATAACTCTGCCTTGAATATTTATACAAATGAAAGAAATGGTAAAATAGATAAAAGTCAATTGAAGTCAAGGCCAATTTAGAGTTGTAGTCTTTGCTACTTGAGTCACTTGGTGACTGGTCAGCATGATACAGCCGTGTAAAACCCGTTTTCTTAAACTCTTTCTTTTTTATAACTTTTTATATTCAAAAGATATTTTAATTTTAATAATTCCCCAACTTGGTCTATTAATTTATATATATTAATATATATATATATATATATATATATATATATATTAATTAAGAGACTGAATTATTTGACCTGATACCAAATATTAACAGCTGATTCATGTCGGTCTGATAGTTATAATTTATTAGGATTAATAATTAATTGATAATTGTGATCCAATAAATTATGACCTAATAAATTATGACCATTTACGAAAATCAAAGGTTAAGATTTGATGCCAAATTTTTTAATTTGACATTGATGTTAAAAAATCTTGCACATATATTAATATTTATACTGTAGACATTTTTTTTTTTTTTGTAAATATACTGTAGACTTATTTAAAAGATTTGATCTACTAATCTTTTAGAGTATTGAATTATTTAAAAAGTAAGCTTATTTATCTTAAGTTTTAATATAAAAAGGATCGATCATCAAATAGACTTTCACTTCAGATTAAGTCGTTAAGAAGATTGTTACCCAAAAAAAAAAAAAGTTGTTAAGAAGATTAGACAAAATGAAAAGAAAGAAAAGGAAATAAAAAAAACTTATAACGTCGAATAATTAGTCAAATTTAAATTTAAAATTACAAAATTAAACCAATCTATGTTTAAAAAGACTTAATCTAACCTAAACCATTTCCATTCTGGATATTTGAACTGCATACATTATCTTAGTGTTTTGGTATCGCTAAATGTTACAAAAATTATCACTAATGACTTCAAGAATGACGTGTCATAACAAATCGCAACTCCAGCTCTTAAAGTTAATGTATCATTATATACTAAATTAAAATATATTATTTTAAAAATAAAATTTATTTTTATTTTTCAAAAAATAACGCACGATATTGTTAATTTTTTTATTAATTTTAAATCTCAATTCCTATAAATTAATTATATATATTTGTAATTAATATTTTTAAAATTAATCTAAATTAATTAATTATATTTATAATTTAAAAATTAAAATAATTTTTAATATGTATTCTTTAAATTTTACCTAAATTTAAGAATACATATTTAAATTCTAGGATCAAGACTGTTCTTTTAACTTCCGCTTCAAAAAGAATTTGGCACATCAACCAAAACGATGTCGTCTCCGAGCATTTGCTTCCACATTTTAGAATTGATTCATCTATGCTATTAAAATTGGCCCAACCCGATCGGTCGAATTGATTGAATCGAGGACTGGATCATTATTCGATCTAGTTTAGTTAGTTAACAAGAGCTACGTATGTTACTCGGTCAAGAATTGATGGATCGGTCAAATATAGAATTCAATCGATGCTAACTTACGGGTGCATGACAATCTTTTCAGAATTAATTTTTTTTTTAATTTGTTTTCAGGAACAGAAATAGATAGGAAATTCGTTTGGTAAAATCAGTTTATTTTTTTGTTCGCGGGATGAACCGGCTTAATTTTTGTGCTCTGGAACAGAAAAAAGAATAAAACAAATTCTGTTTTTTTTTGTTTCCGGGCACAAAATGAGAAATACTTATTTCTCACACTTACTCTTCACCATTATCATCATCATCCCGACATGACCACCGCCACCATCGTCACCACCGCCGTTGTACCACCAATGTCATCGTCACAACCACCACCACCACCACCACGATGCCTTCATCACCATCACCACCACCACCACCACCAACACGATGTCATCGCCACCACCTCCACCATGCCACCGTCATCACCACCATTACCACCACGACCACCATTACCACCATCATTGTCACAGCCACTGCCATCACCACCACCCCCATGCCCATCACCACTACCATCACCACATCATCGCCTCTGCCACCACGCCACCGTCACCAACCACCACCACCATCGCCAGCCATTGCCGTCACCACCACCACTATTTTACCACCATCATTGCTACAGCCACTGTCGTCAGCACCACCATCACCACCATTACCATCACCACGTCATCGCCACTGCCACACCGTCACCAACCACCACACCACCATCGTCGCAGTCACTGCCATCACCACCATGCCACCACTACCACGCCACCAACCGCCGTTGCCGCCGTCACTACCACCACGACCATCGCCACCATTACCACCACCATCGCCGCAGCCACTTCCGTCAGTACCACCTCTGTCGCCGCCACCATATGAAAAGGAAAGTGATGATCCAAAAAAAATTATGCTTGATAGGAATTATTTTTTATTATATTATTTGTTGTGTTATCAAACGCAATTCACATTTTCAGAATAAAAATATAACATGTTATCAAACACATTTTTTTTCTCAGAAACTCTTCCAAGGCACAGAAATAGAAAAGAATTGTTTCTTTTCAGAAACAATGCCAGGAAACAAAATGGTTGTCATGCACACCCTTAGTACCAATTTTTAGGTGAATCGATTTTTGAAAATTGTGACAAAATATTTCACTAAGAAAAGGGGAGTGAAATGATTAAGAGAAGGGGGGGGGAGTGAAATGCAAATCACTAAATCAAATTACTTTAATTATCATATTAGTTCTATTTATATACTTATTATATATCATTACTTAAGTTTAATTTAAATGGTTGAACCAATGATCTATTAATTAAATCAGCAACTCATTAACACAGTATTTCCATCGAGTCGACGGTATATCCGAATTTAATAAGCCATGTGTATAACATAAGTCCAATTTTTTTTTTACATATTGCATAAGTTCAATTTAAGTGTAGAAATGATTTGGCAGGGTTCCTCGAAGTTTTGTTAGTCACTTTGTTTTCATTTTCCAAAGTGAGTCAAACAAAGTACTGCACAATGAAAACCGCGTTATAGGCTTCGACCATTCCACGACACAAAACCGCGTTATAGGCTTCTTCCATGATGTGTCCTGACTCCTGAGCCCTTGACCTTATCAAAGTGGCCCTCACGTGCTTCTAGATCACTCTCAAACTATCAAGAGATTCAAGACTATAAGCTATCACAAATAATTGTCCAAAGGATGTGTTATTCAGTCAGTTTTTGTGTTTGTATCTTTAATAATAAATCATTGTAAGTACTACACAACGAAACTGATCTAGACCCTTGTCTTAAGTTTTTAAGTGGTACTCTCACTGAACGATAGGTGATCATATCACTCCATACACTATAGTGGTAAGGTTTCATTATTCGTATTTGTGTCGTTGCTCCTGCACAATCCAACAATTTGGTCATTTCTAATTAGTCTTCTGAAAATGGGATCTGATTGGTCGAACGGTCCGACCAATTAATCCAGAAATTCAAACATTTTTTCTTTTTTATTTTAACTTTTAAATGAGTGTTGCAGATCTCATCCCGCGACATTAATGTTTTTTTTTTTAGTGTTGGTGCAGAATTACATATTTAAGGTGCATTGAACACTAAGCCGGCATAGGTACATGTTGGTTATCATGCTTATATTATTATATTTGTTATATATCAAATGTAAATTTTGTTATATATATTAATATACAACAATTTGTAAAAATATATCTTAACAAATTAAAGAAACACAAATTATAATGAATTTTTTTAAAATATGAGTTTTTTTATTATCATTTAATTTATTTGCTTTGAAAACTAATTTATTTTAATCTAAAATATATAAATTTAATTTTATAAAATTATATAAAATATAAACTTAAACTCATCAAAATATAATAAATACAAAGTTAAATAAAATCATCAAAATGCATCAAATTATAAATTTATTGGAAAATATATTTATCATTTTAAATGACACGACTTTGTGTTATTTTTAATTAAACTATGTCATTTTGTTGTGTTTTTAGTATTTTTTACATTTTCTCTTTTCTATAAATTTAGGAAGAAAAAGAAAGTGAAGGAAAGAGAATGTAAAAACATATCAAAATGACGTAATTTCATTAAAAATGATATAAAGTTAAGTCATTTAAAATGACAAACACTTTTTCAAATTTTTGAATTTAAAAAATGTTTATAAAATATGAATTATTTTATATATAATACTTAAAATTTAAATTTTCTCTTCATTGTAATTTTTATTATTTTGATTTTATATTTTCTAGTTAAAAATTGAACCAAATTTATATGAAAGTACATAATAAGTACATCAGAATTGACAAACAATTTCGTTTTTATATAAATCTTGTTTAACTTTTAACTATAAAATATAAAATCAAAATAACATGTTTATGAATTTTATAAATTTAAATAAATTCCTGAATAATAATTATCTTTAAAATATATTTCGATAATTTTTTTTAAACTTTCTTTTATTATATTTTGATTAATTTGAACTTATATTTGATATATTTTTATAAAATTTAATTTATATAGTTTAGAATTTGTTTTGGTTAAAATATATTAATACAAGTTATTGCATATTAAATTTTACATTTAGTATATAATAAGGAAATATTGTTTCTCTTGCAACTGGAGATAAAATATTGTGAATAAAAATATTGTGTATTTTAGTAAAATATATAATACAAAAATAAAATAAATATTTTAAAATACCATGCATTTTTATCCTAAATTCCAAAACGTCGTCATTTTAGGATTACACTAAATAATTTTATCTTCTATTTTGGTAGAAACACTTTTCTCATATAATAAATATAACGAAAAAGTTCACCAACCCCCCTCTAATTTATTCTTTTATCATTTATATTCCAATGTTTTTTTTTAATCAATTACCCAATATGATTTTTTCCATCCAAATCCACCTTTAACACTGTTAGTAATTAAACTAACTTGTCCATTTTATCCTTAATTGTTTTTTGAAGTTTTGTTTATAAAAAATTAAATATGACCCAAAAAATAAAAATGGTGGCAAAGTCTACTTGATTATGACTAGAAAAACACTTTTCTCATATCAGAAATATAAGGGAAAAGTTGATAAATCCCTGTATGGTTTATTTTTTTATCTCTTACATTCTTGTACTTTTTTTTATCAATTATCCCTATATGATTTTTTCCATCCAAATCCACTTTAATTTGTGTTTGGAGTTTGGTTTATCAAAAATTAAATGTGACCCAAAAAATAAAAATAATGGCAAAGTCTACTCGATTACGACCAGAGAAATAACAGGCAATAGATAAGAGAACAATAATTGTTGGAAGGTGGGGCCTGGAAAAATTTAACATGAGGAAAATTTTAGCTAGATGTGACAAAATTTAACAAAGAGCATTGACCCAACATCAATATGCAAATTAAGATCTTTTTTATTCCTTTTTGTGATTTTTTTAGGGATGTTTTGTGTATTTTGTGAAACCTTTGAAAGGGACAAGTTACATGATTTTTTTTTTCATTTCTTTATAATGAACCTAAACTTCGTTTATATACTGCTCATGTCCAGCAAGTAAAATAAGGATAAAATGGATAAGCTCATTCAATTACTAAAAGTGTTAAATATAGACTTGAATAAAAAAATCAGAAGGGGTAACTCCCTAAATATAATAAGGGAGTTATTAATCTTATGTTACTTGAGATAGTTTTCTTATGTGTGTGAGATAAATACGTGGGGTCCACACTTTAAAACAAAAGAAAAAAATGGAAATAGTTGACACAAAATTCGATGAGTGTATAAAATAAGATAGTTATCTTCAACGAAATGAGATAAATATTTCTCATATAATAATAAGAGCTTAACAACTAACATGTAGGTCCGACTTAATAGTTGGTGTAATAAATTTCTATAAAGAAGTGATGGATTTAACATCCGCAAATGCACTCATTTAATAATTAAAAAAATAAAAATAAAATTATGTGGACAAGGATGCGAAACTCAATGCCTCCACGAAGGGTGCTAAACGAACCAGGGGCCTTTGAATCAGTTCGGGAAGGCCTGACCTTACATATCTAAAATTGGTTGTTGGCATCAGGCTTGAGGCTCCAATTCAAAAACTCGGCCTTAGAGCCTCTTAGGGAGGCCTAACATATATTTTTTTATTTTATATTTTTATACTACTTATAATAGTCTTGTCTTTCTCCTCAATCAATTTCATCGATTAAACAAGTTTTGTGAATGAATTTGTTCTATATTATGCTGTTTGGATATACACTGAATTTATGGATATTTAGGAAATTACTAGTGTTGTTGATTGTATATTCTGTTTGGATAAATTTTTGTTGTTTTTTTTTTTTTTAAACAGACTAAACCTGAATTTTATTTTTTGTAAATAAGTCAGGTTACATGCCGATAATTATATTTATAACAGGTAACAGTCTTGGTCAGGCTATCACAATTAAACACAAACTTAATCTTTTAACACCAAAACTCAGCCTGATCCCTTAACACCCTAGCTCTCATGATTTGTTAATACATAGAAAACTTAGGGTAATTGTAGTCTTATGTCACAGCAAATTTTTTTTATCTCATGCACACTTAACTTGAAGTGAGGCCCACCACAAAAGAGAAGAAAAAAAAAAAAAAAGAAATGGCACAAGTATCGATATATGGACATAAGATAAAAATAAAATCCTGTTGCATAAGATTAATATTGCCCGAAAACTTATGTCCGTAGGTATATTTTATCTTTTTACTATATCGAAATTCTTGTACGGGCACGCTCATCTACTATCTATACTTCAATACACGAGGAATAACCTACCAACAATCCTAATCTATCTTCAAAGAAGATAAGAATAGAGATAAAACAACCAAGATGGGTTGGTTTAAGTGATTTTCGCTTAAGTTAGGTATTGGATACTTTATCCAAAAAATAATTGAGATAACACACAAGTTCCACCGTATCAGATTTAACATAAAAATATCGCTTCTTCCTAAAAATTTCTTCCACTAAAAATATAGGGAAATCATTATCTCCTTTTACATGAGATAAGAACTTTTTCCTACACAAATTCGTTTTCCGTGCCAATTAATTTTTCTTTTATTTTTTAATTTAAAATGTGGGACCCGTATTTAACTTATCTCTACTTTTTTTCTCTCCTACTATCCTACAACATAAGAAAATATGCACCCAAAAATATATCAACTATCAGAGTGAAAATTTGAGGTGTAAGATTATATTGACAATTTTTTTTTTTTCGAACTTACAAATTACATTATGTCTGATCGATAATACTCTACTCAAGAGTATTTTATCGATTAGAAATAATGTAATTTATAAGAATTTATAGACAAAATAATTGATGAAAAATAATTGATAATACTGCGCAAATAATTGATGAAAAATTATTTTTTATATCTTTAAAACTGAACATGTCATCAAGTTTGTCCGTTTGTTTATGTCCACTTATATTACCAATCATAGCCGATTTGCAAAAAAGACAAGAAGTCAATTGTTTGTTTTCTTTTCATGCAATTTGTTTACATGAATCTATGTCATCATTTCATTTTCAATCATTATTAATTTTCATATGTCATGTTTTTCATGTTAATATATTTGTATCTCTTTTTTTAAGTATATTTATTTTGTTAATAGAGTATTAATTTGATTATTACGAGTGGATCATCTCATATTAAAATTTACATGATTTGAGAAATTTGTGTGTTTATCTTTTTCTTTATTAATGATAATTGGATCTCACTTACTTAATGCATTTAGAGAGAGATAGACACAAAATTTTATATGACTAGATCTTTATCTTTATTATTGATAATTGGACTTCACGTATTTAATCATTGTGAAGAGAGAGATAAAAATAAATACATGAACTAGCTGACACGACTTTATTCCAACTTAATTAATGATTTTAAGTTCGAGTTTTTGATATACAATTGTGTTAAAAAAAACTTGATAGAGATAATTTTATTGTCCTAATTGATTAAAAGATTAATCGATAATAGGTAGAGAAATTTAAAAAAAAAAATTATAATCTAAACTTAAGTTAGAAAAAAGGAAAAACTACTAGGTGGAGAAGAAGCAAAGTCTAGCAAGATGATACGGTACAGAATCAGAGCTCAAAGGAAAGTACTAGCTAGTTCAATTGAAAAAGTTTCTTTGCAGTTAGTTGCAAGAGCCTAGGATAGCCTTCGCCCATTCCTATCCCTAATTTAAGTGGAAGAAATTTTATATTTTATCTAAATTATAGATAAATAGATAAATATATTAGCGATGGTTCTAAATTTCTAATTATGGAAAGAAAAATGAACAACAGAAGATTCCTCACTCAAATCTTTGCATACATTTTGCTTAATGACAAAAAAGTCTGATCAAACATTTGACGCCCAATTCCTACACAACATATTACTTTCTTGGACACACTTTAGCTCTCGTTCTAGATCATGAAAAATAAAAACCAAACTAACCAAAAAAAGAAAAGAAAAGATAAAGACCACAATGTATTTTATCAAACAACCCGAAACCCCAAAATTATCTCCATACGAGAAACATTAATCCCAACTTTCTATATTATGAAATTTAGCATATGACACAACCATTGGGATTCTCTTCTACACTTCTAACATAGTAATTTTGACCATATTGTGGTGTTGTCATATGATGATAAAGCTCGAGAGGAACAGGTACATTTGTTGGGTCCTTTTCCTCTTTTGCAGGTCCTACTGAAACTATTTCTGTGTGACAACACTTTCTTAGCTTGGACACTGCACGTACAGGATCAATGTCCCCAGATAAAATCAATTTCTTGTCTTTCGTATCCACAGAAACTGATTCAACCCCTGCAAAATTATTACAAATACAATTTCACTTAGAAAAACATTGAATCCTTGATGCTATGTTTATGATATGGGATTTGTTTCTTGAAACAAAACTGACCTTATTAGTTAAAGATTTTTATTTTTTTATTTTTTGTGTTTGGTTGGTGGACTGCAATGTAATACTGGTTAGGAATTTAAGTGTAAATGGTGATTACATTTGTTAAGAATGGATTAAGGAATATTATATAAGTGGAAGAATCTATAAACTTAAATGTTTGAAGGTTTTGGGTTGTTTCGATTATGTGTTTGAGAATCATTTATTAATGATAGTATTTGAAAATTGTGGTTGGTGTTTGGGTTTTAACTTGCCTAAACCATAACAAAAACTGATTGAAATTCAATACCTGAAAGGCCAGATGCTGTCTTCATGGCTTTTTGCTTGATTCTATCATCATAGAAGTCCACCTTCAACACTACTTTCTGTTACGGAACAAATCAATTAAGAGCAGTTAAGACCCAACAATTACTTCAAAGTCTAAAAATATGAAAGGAAATAGTCAAATACAAGTCCTTATTTAAATTTGAACACTGAAATGTTAAAATAAAATACAACAATATTAGCTATGCATGGAAACAGAGTAAAGTTAGGAGGAAACTCAAGAAATGGATTTCACCACATGAGAGTCTAGTTCTGACCTTCATCATTATTATTGTTGTTGAATATTGAGAGGTAAGCAAGAATATATAGTTTGTAACAATTGCAAAGGAAGGCAAAGAGGTTTAAGTTGAGTTGGAATATCAGGAGATGGCTTTTCAACTACAAGTGAAGTGGTGATGAAATAATGCTTGTGATTGAGCAAGATTTATAATGGGAGGGGGTGAGACACAGTCAAGTCAACCCAAGTCAAGTCATAAAGTGTCATCAGTCTTCTTCAAAATTATAGTATAATTTGTTTGTTTTCACACGGCTGAAACCGTGTAAACTTTAATTTTGCATTATTATCTCCGGAAGAGAAGTTCCTTCTTAGAAAGAGAATCAATGTAATAATTGAAGGCTTTTCTTCTTTTTTAAAGTTTAAAAGTTTAAAGTATCGTTTGTTTGCTGAGAAAATAAGAGATTACACTAAGTTTGGTACAATAAATAATTGGTTTGACTTGGGATAAAATTATCTCTTGTAAATACATTAAAGTATATACATAAGGGTATATGTAGTACATTGAATCATAGGTCCCACATATTTTCATGCGTGTGTAATAGATAAAATTATTTCTATAATATGAGAAATATTAACCTTTAAATAATTTAAAAAACACTACAAATTTTTAAACTTTTGATATATTTTAAAATGGAGAAGGATCTGTTTACAAATTTTTTTTACAAACTACACTAAGTATGACCAGTTATACTTTCTGGATTGAAGTATGATCGGTCATACTTAGTGTAGTTTGTAAGAGTTTGTAAACAAAATATTTTTAAATATAACTTTCTCCTTCTAAGATAGGTTATAATATCTTGTGATATTACAATTTTTTTAAGGATTTATTGTTTTTTATGTAATAAAAGATAAATTTTTTTCTATATACGCATAAAAATGTGTGACTTGATCTTTTTATATGGATCCACATGAATTTAACACATTTTTATATATGTATAAAAAATATATTTAACTCCTATAACGTAAGAAACATTAGAATTTTTTTTAATTATGTTTCGGACGTCAAACAGTTAATAACATTAAAAAAATATTATCTAACTCAATCATTTGTGTTATACTATTTTGTAATTGCAACGTCTCTTCGCATGTGAAATGAATTTTCTCTTATCTCTTTTTGGCATCATCATATTATGTGAAAAATTTCAGTAAATTATTGATAGGTCAATGGCTAACAATTAAAATCTATTTCCTCTTCTCCGTTTTACTAGTTTTGTGATTGAAATTATTAATGAATGATTAAAATTCTTTACATGATATAATCTATGTTAGAAAAAGACACGAGAAAACTGTATCTAATAAAATATGAAACAATTTTCATTAATCACCCATGCACTGCTATATCTGTTATTTAGAAAGTCCAAGAAAAATTAACGACTAAGAGAGAAATTAAGGAAAAATTCTTATTATACTAATCCTAATATGGTAATAATGAATAAAAAATTGGACCTCAATATTTCTAAGAATCCCAGTCATAGCAAACACGTCACACACGTGAAGCAAGGCAAATTTCCAGCTCCCCAAAACCAAGAAACGCCTATCATAGATACTATGGCTCTCCCACCCATCGGATCTGCTCATCCTATGGTTATATTAGCCTCTCGGAGAATTCAATTGAAATTTTGAGTAATGGATGGGTTTTCTTATAAAATTGGCTGGTCCCACACGAGATAGAAAGAACACCCTCTCCTGTATGCATCCAAAGGAGATATCTGCTAAGCGGATTAGAGATGTAACGTCATTAAATTACATAATTAAACTGCATTGTTAAGTCACAATATAAATTCTTGTATTGAAATCTGGTTGCACAAAATAAAACAGTGTGAAACTTGATAAAATACATTGCTCGCTGAAATAGTAGTTTCACAGAAAACCTGCCTCTCTTGTGAAAAATCTTAAAAATCGAGCTTTCATAATTTTGGCCTTTTGACCATAGTACGAGTAACTTGTAAATTTGCTCTTGCATAAACACGCAGCTGACATTACCGCATTCAGGCTGCACAAGAATAACGAATCCAACAAGTTTTTTTAGGCTATTAGACACGCCCCTGCCAATGCCGTTTTTAAGTTTGACTATAAATCCAAACAACTGCCTTTATGGACTCGCACCTGCTCTATACGTGGTCAGGACCTAGGACAGAGATTCGGTAGTGAGAAACGCGGTTTTACTCCTTCCACCTCTAGAACACCACATGCAGCAATTTTTTATTTTGTGGAAGGTCCACATGCATCAATTTTAAAACCCCTTCCCTCCCTACCAATATCGCATTCTTGCTCTTCAAAAATCTCACAAGGTAATCTCCTAAAATCTCACACTCTGATTTCTCAAATTTCCACCTTTCCTTTCTCAAAGTGAACCTATTGCCACCCACCTTTTTCTTCTCCAAGTGAAAACTGTATTTCTTCTTTCAAGCAAGTTACGTTAGACATTTATTTTTTATTTCATTAAACTGTTGTTTATTTCATTAATTAGTTAGTGTAGTTGCCTTAAAATGTGTATGTTGATGTGAGTAATTTCTATTGTTAGTGAATTGAAAACATGAGTAATTTCTGTTGTTAGTTAAATAAAAAATATAATCATGTTGTTGGTTAAATAAAAAATCAAGTTGTTGGTTAAATAAAACATGAGCAAACCTACTGAAATTTGGTTCTGAGGCCTCACATCTTCCAAGGTGGAGTAGATGACTTCACGTGGGAATTTCATTTCTTTTGATTACATATTTGATATCAAAAATCAAGGGAAATATAATTGGAGGGCGACACCTAGCACTTGCCACATAACTAAAATTTTTCTTCCTTAAAGTCCTCTTTGGATTCAATTTCATTGTTAGAAATGTCATTGTCCTAACAACCAAACATCCTTGCTGAATTAGAAGGACATGAATTCTGAGAGAATTGAAGAGATGTGATCCTAGCTAAAGGATTACACATTAATCCGAGATAAAAATGAAGACGAATTCGGAGGGATCCAATTCGGAATAAATAGTAAATCCAAGATAAAGACGAAGATAGATGTAGAGACATCCAATCCAGGATAAATAGTAAATTTGAAATAAAGATGAAGACATATTCAGAGAAATCCAATCCGGGATAAATAGTATATCCAAGATAAAGACGAAGACTGATATGGAGAGATTCAATGTGGGATAAATAATAAATTCGAGATAAAGATGAAGACGGATTCAGAGAGATCCAATCCGGGATAAATAGTAAATCCATGATAAAAATAAAGACTAGTGTGAAGAGATCCAATCCACAATAAATAGTAAATCCGATATAAAGATGAAGACGGATTCAGAGAGATCCAATCCGAGATAAAAAAAATAAATCTGAGATAAAGACGAAAATAGATTGGGAGAGATCCAATCTGAGATAAAAAAATAAATCTGAGATAAAGACGAAAATAGATTGGGAGAGATCCAGTCCGGGATAAATAGTAAATCCAAGATAAAGATGAAGACTGATATGGAGAGATCCAATCTGAGATAAAGACGAAGACAGAACTAGAGAGATCCAATCTGAGATAAAAAGTAAATCCCAGATAAAGTCGAAGACTGATGTGGAGAGATCCAATCCGGAATAAAAAGTAAATATGAGATAAAGTCAAAATCAGATTCTGAGAGATCCAATCCGAGATCCGAGATAAAGACGAAGACGAATTTGAAGAAATCCAATCCGGGATAAATAGTAAATCCGAGATAAAGGCGGAGACGGATGTGGAGAGATCTAATCAAGGATAAATAGTAAATTTGAGATAAATATGAAGACGGATTCAGAGAGATCCAATCCGAGATAAAGACGAAAAAGGATTCAAAGAGATCCAATCCGAGATCCGAGGTAAATACGAAGACATATTTAGAGAGATCTAATCCGACATAAAGACGAAAATGGATTGAGAGAGATCCAATCCGAGATCCGAGGTAAAGACGAAGACAGATTCAGAGATATCCAATTTGAGATAAATAGTAAATCCGAGATAAAGATGAAGATGGATTCGGAGAGATCAAATCCTAGATAAATAGTAAATATGAGATAATGATGAAGACAAATGTGGAGAGATCCAATCCGAGATAAAGATGAAGACAGATTCAGAGAGATCCAATCTAAGATAAAAGATGAAGATGGATGTTGTAACATCTGACAACTTGCAAGGATCAACGACTGTCCCCACACACTAACACAAGACTTTTTAGCATATTTCGTCCTCACTCGCACACTTCCCGGGAAAACTTTCCTGGAGGTCACCCATCCTAGAATTACCCAAAGTCAAGCATGCTTAACTATGGAGTTCTTCCGTTCCGGGCTACCGAAAAGTAGATGCATCTTGTTAGTACAGGTAGTACCAATTAATTCTTATAAGTTATTCCCAACTGTACCGTCCCATACCAGTACAGTCTCTGGAATCCCTCTCTTTCGGTTGTTGATTCGATTCATTCATGTACCCGTCGCTGGAAGCCTGCCAGGAGTCGCTCCTTGTCCATTCCCTTTCGCACCGGCGATCACTCCCAGCCCTCGTCAGCGCCCGGGACATTACACCCGAGACCAATATAGTCATGTATACGAAGCCAGGCTAAAATAAAATGAAGGAACATATAAACACCTTCATAGATATAACTCCGCATATAAGCCGAGTTCAATAAATAAAGCTACGGTATGAATAACTGAGCAGATATAATCACAGAATCCTGCATAATAAGACCTTGGCCAGGTCAGAATAGAAGCCATGAAATGAGAATACGGGCTAATTATTGCAACTGAGAAAATGGGCTTTGCGATATTAAAACTTAGGCGAATGAAGTCGGGCTTAGATAAAAATCACCGCGAACGAGGCGAGCCTCAAAGTAAAAAAGCCACTACGAAAGAAGTGAGGCTTAGATCAAGCTAGGTTCAGGGAAAATGGAAGGATGCTCCCGCAATCCAAAATGACTTTAACCAAGTAGATACATGTAATCTACGGTAAACCAAACCCAACTAAAATTTAAAGGGCTGATTGAAGCGACTCTAATCAAGTCATCATGACGCCTTAGAAATTGAAACTCTTGCAAAAAGCCGAGTAAATACTATGAAACGACAATATATGAAACCGAGTTAAGATAAAAAGCGAAGCTCGCATAAATAAATAAATGCAACCTCGACTAGGTCAGAATATAAGGCAAGGTTAATAAAAACCAAGGCTATTTACTATATTTTTGAAGAAAAGTCAAGTCAAAGATAATATAACTGGTACGTGACTCCGAACTCACGCTTAAACCCGCTATCTATTGCAATGAAGATCAGGAAATGAAGATTAGGTCTCTTAATTCAAAGGCCGAGATAAAATTTGGATGATGAACTACAAAGATAAAATCCCTCAGCATAATCAGGGGATACATAAAGAACAAAATCCAGAGTGAGGCTTAAGAGGATTACCTGATAACTATTACACCCAGGCAACCCGGACATCCAGACTACTAGGTTGGGGGAAACATTGGCCACCTGCATATGGGATTGAATCCCAGAATAAACTCAGATATTGCCACAATAATAAGAAGTCTTCAAACAAAAAGGAACCACATGACCAGAATATAATAACACGCCAGCCCAGACTTCCAGATTGACGGACTAGGGGTAAGTGCAGGGATGCAATCATTAAAATAGAACAAGGGAAATCAACAACCTTCATAAGTTGAGATCTCGGCAAGGCAATCTGTAGAAAGATCAGCCAATCTCAAGTTGTACTTGACCAAAAAGGTTAAGGGAGGAAAACTGAAACAGCATACTCAGTACCCGACTCTCGAAGCCCGACACCAAAAAAAAGCAAAATAGGAAAGAACGAAATTCGGAACACAGACCAACAAAAATACATGGATTCTAGCTAAAACATCATAGCTCAGAAAGGTCGATATAAGACACCTTTAGACTCCAAATTTAAAAGCTCGGACATAGATTTATGCTCCAAAGCAGCCCGGCCAAAGCCTCGGGCACTAAAAAGGCTCAGACCAAGAACATAGTCGACCTATTGATGTATATATATATATATATATATATATATATATATATATATATATATATAATGAATGCGACTAGAAGCGGTGCACAACAACCCAACTATACCTATTGGATACAAATAGAAGCATGACATAATATACACCCTGGCAATTCAGACACCCAGACTATCGGGCTGGAGGGTAACTGTTATGGACCTGACTCAAAGGCCCATACCTTAGAAGGCCTAAGTAGGGCTAACGACTAAGAGAGAAATTGAGGAAAATTTTCTTAATTATACTAATCCTAATATTCTTAAGAGGCCTAAAAGTCCACTTCTGCCAGATAACCCATATATAAATAAGAAGTTAAGCCAATGAGGTACATATATTCTAAACCTCTCTCTTTTAGCTGTCATTGCGCACACACTCCATCCTTTGGCTATGTCGTCTATTATAGTGCATAGTGATTTGTTGATCTCTAAGGTATCTCCCTCATAAATGCCTGAGATTTGGCACACAGATCTAATAAAAATATACAAGTCACAACACTAGACATCTCTATCACTGAACCAATGATGATTCATAAATGTGTCCCAAAGAGGATGAAGTATATCAATCTAGGGGTGCTCATAGGGGCAATGGTAGGGACCAAAGCACTATAGAGGCTTCCCATGTTGCAAGGTGTAAGACCCCATCGGTCGCCGTTGTGTTAACTCACATTATGGTATTAAAAGCGCTAGATATTGAATTAAATAAACAGAAGACTTAATAAAGTATCACTATAGCTTACCATCAACTACATGACTTAACTTTTCTTTTTATCTTTCTTTCGTGTAATTGCCTTACTTCACTAAGTAATTTAGATTCAATTCTATATGACGCTATAACCATACAAAATCTTACTTCAACACTCACCTTATTAATCAATTATAAAGTGTCTACCCGAATATAATAACAAGTATTATTTCTGACAGAAACACAGACAGCATAACAGGTGTAACTTGAACATTACTAGGGATCGTATTTCCATAATATATTTTCACCCGATAGACAACAACTCAATATTTCTAAATTTATAAATAGATAATAAACAGATGGATCCATGCAATTCCAATACATTATACTTTAAAAAGAATAGACACACACACACACACACACACATATACAGATACATATAGTCATAGAATAAATATCCATTACTCTATCTGCTATAATACTTTGCTCATTCCTCACTGCACTGGTTCCTTGTCCCTTTAAATTTTCATGCTACTGATGTTCCTGTAATTTAAATTACAGTCCCACGATAGGGTGAGAAATGAATCCCAATAAGTTCTGGAATTATGGAGCAGTCTCCACCGATGAGCTCACTTTCTACGTGACATGTTAAACACAGAACATAGGTAACATCTTACATATACAAATTCTATACTCACATGCAGTCACATATTTTCCATATTTATATACAGTAATAGAATTCATATCCGCATGAAGTCACCATATCCATATTATTTTTTCGATACATATTCCAACATATATTTTCATAATCATTTACTTTTTTCTCTAATAATTTAGAGTCTCTTGATTATTCATCAAATCATCTTATATTGATTTAGAAACTCTATCAAATCACCAACAACACCCAATATTTATAATAACCAGAATAATTAGAAATTCACACTAAAATGTGCAAGAAGAGATAATACTCATATAGTACATCATACAATCAATCAATCAATCAAACAATCAACAACCAACTGGGCACAAATCTGAGAACATCTATAAGGGATATTGTTCAAGGGCCCCATCCTATAACTCCCGAGTATTCCTAGAATGTTAAAAACTCTAAGGCACAATGTCAACCGGAACCCCCACAAAGAGTCCTTTATGGCAGAAGTTCCCCCAATTTTTACTGATCAGAGAATAACCAATCAGGCCCCATAAGCAATTAGTCTTCAGAGGCAATCAGGCCCCACAAGCAATCAGGCTTCACAAACAAGATGCATATTACATACAACATATTATATGCATAAACATACTTTATTAAACATTATCACAGATCGCAAATTTCAACCATTCCCAAAGGACATATTGGAGAATACAAAGGGATTGACCCTAAGACACACAGAAGTTTACACACAACACAAGAAGATGTATATATATTTAAATCAAACAAATGATTCGTAGCACATCAAGCCACATCACATTTAATCATAATATAACAATCAACACATTAGAACACTTAGACCACTTAAAATAACATCTTAAGATCATGTTTACACATAACCCTAATCAGCCATAAATCACTCGACATATCCATTTTAAACCATCAAAGTCTAGGCCTATTTTCTTAAATAGCTTTCTAAACAACACTTCAACACTTTCCATGCTTTGAACCTTGAAGAACACTTGAATTTCTACACTTCATGAACAGTGGCAGCCACATTTGGAGAATAATAGCTCAAGGTATAAGGCTCTCCAAGATGAAAGAATAAAAGGGTTTTGATCACAAGATCAAGGGCTACAAGTTTTGTGTAATGAGTTTTTGCTAAAATATGACTTAAACTCAATCTACCAGGCTTCCTCTTTCTTCCATAGTGTCCACAACTTACACTTAAAGAGGAGAAGAAGAAAGGGTGCATATTTTTTGCTTTTAGAAAGGAAGAAAGAATCAACTTGCACTTAGAAATTTACTTAGTGTTTCAATCTTTCAAGCTATCCATTCATTGGTCCACTGTTGGTCACTTTAACTTATCATCTTTTAGATACAACATTCTAGAATACTTCATCCTTAAAGGGTAAAGAAAGCGGCATGAAACAAGAGGGCATATGGCTGAAAATATCAAGCCAAACAACTTGATTATTACGTTACTCACTCAGCCTACAACTTTTAACTTTCAAACTAACTTCTCATCAGTTCATTTATCTTTGGACTTTCAACATAAATTTCTATTGGTTCTTTATTTCAACCAATACCTTTTGACACTTAAAATCACTTCCATTGGCTACTTTTTTTGACTACTTGCTATGCCATAAAGTGTAGCCAATTACATGAAACCAAATGAGTAAATTTTTACATGTCACCTTTGAATTTCAAACTTAAATCTCATTGGCTTATTTCTTCTTAAGACTTTCAACCTTAATTCTTATTGGCTAATTCCTATCAACATTTTACTTCCTTGACTTTAATAATACAATAACACAAGGAACTCATGTAGTCATCGAATATGTATAGGAATTTCACAAGTTTTACTAATTTTCAAATTCTTATTGATTTTACACACAATTTGACTTATTTCAATTTCTATTGGTTGATTAATTCCATACTTTGACCTATTTTTAATAATTTATCTAGACATCATATCATGAAAATAAATTCACTTCTAACCCATAAAATTCCATAAACAATTTAATTATATAATCCAAATCAAGTTTAGACTAAGTTTTATGTATTTGCAAACAAGTCCCTAAACTTTAGCATAATTATACTTTGACCTCAAATCTTTTATATTCATTCCATTAAGATCTTATTTGACTTGTCTGGCATGAACTGTATCCTTCACTTAGTTATCATGAAAATTACATGATTTACCACTCACTGTTTCCTTAAATACGTGTTTAACTCCAATAAACACTTAATTAATTTATTGTCACCTATTTTGAGAGTGATGGTTGTTATACAAGGCAAGTATAGTGCAAAAAGAGAGTGCATGTATGGCTAGAATGACACTGCATAGAGGCAGAGTAACAACATATGAAGTGCGTAGAAGAGAAGATGCCCTCTCAATGTGAGAGAGGGGGTATTTAGAGAGAAAGTCCCCCCTAAGTGTGGGAGAGAGAATCCTTTAACTGTTCTCTAGCCTTGTCTTGTCAAGGAGAAAAGACATGCAGTTCTATTGTCAGTGTACAGTGGGCAGCAGTGTGGGATAAGGAAAAAATCCTAGTGATGAGCCTCTATGACTCATAATGGGTGCGCTCTATAAGGTTCTAGGTGTGAGCAGTGTTATTGAAGATAGTGGGTGATATTAAATCACTAGAGGCTTGAACCCATGTATAAACCAGAAGGGAGTAGATGATCAGAATTATCACTGTGCAATTATAAATAAAATAAGAACAAACTTACTTGTTAGATATTTGAGACAGAATGATAATGATATGCAGTATCAAAGGAGTAAAAATCCGAGCCCACAGAACGTGTCTCCTTAAGACAATTTGCCCCCTCACTGATGCCAAAGGTTGATGGACACTTGTCTTCCAGGATAGAACGGATTTCGTCTGAAGAATGGTGGCACTACCAATCAACAGCCCAAACGAACACAACTGAATGCCAGAGGGAATCACACAGGAGTACGAAAGAGGAATATGCAAAACCGGAAGGAGAAAAATTCCGGCAGAGTTTCGGTGCAGAAAAGTTGGATAAATTTTTGAAGGTGTCAGTGTCTATTTATAGACACTGACCGGTCATGATGAACAGTCGCCGGTGGCGAACGGGTACGACCTGTGATCGTTCCGACGAACAGGTACAACCAGTGATCGGTTCGGGGAGCAGACACGAAAGGGAAGAACCGGTTCGGTTCAAAATTGCTCAAAAAAACGGCGGTAAAAAATAATTTAATAAAAAATTATTTTTATTACACACATAAACCTAGCCGGACGGCGGCGACGCGCGTGGTGGACCAAAGCCCACCTAGCTCCTCCCCCTCCACAAAATGTGTAGTGACCCAAAGGGCCAATCTAGGAGAGTGAGGTGAGAGCTTATAAACTCTCTCACTTCCTACTATTTGTCCAATGTGGGACTTTGTTAAAAACCCACACACCTCTTCAACTTCCCTCTTCTCTTTCCTTTATTAACCCACTTCTTATTCATAACCAATAGATCATTGTTCATTAATTCCAACAAGCAGCTGATATTGAGTTTGATAGATTGGGCCTAAAGTGAGCCGGCCAGAACAGTCACCACGACATAACAATATCTAATAAAATTTTAGTTCTAGTCATAATAATCATGTTTAAACAATGAATAAATAACTATTAATCAAATCTATGAATCGCAAAGGAGAACGATAGTTTTAATAGCTCGATAATTGGAACACTAAGGGTGTGCATGACAACCTTCTCAGAATCAATTTTTTTTTAATTTCTGTTCTCGGGAACAGAAATGGATAGGAAACTCGTTTGGTAAAATCGGTTTATTTTTTTGTTCCCGGGATGAACCGGTTTAATTTTTGTGCTCGAGAACAAGAAAAGAATAAAAAAAGTTCTGATTTTTTATTCTCGGACACAAAATGAGAAACACTTATTTCTCACAATTACTCTTCACCACTATCATCATCACCACCACCATCATCATCCCGACATGACCACCGTCGCCATCGTCGCCACCGCCGTTGTACCACCAATGTCATCGTCACAACCACCACTACCACCTGGACGATGTCGTTGTCACCACCACCACCACCAACACGATGTCATCGCCACCACCTCCACCATGCCACCGTCATCACCACCATTACCACCGCTGTCACCACCACCATGCCACCACTACCATCGCTGCAGCCACTGCCGTCACCACCACCACCGCCACTGCCATCACCACTGCCACCCTCCAGGTTTATAGAGAATTCTCCATACCCCTGGCTCACTCCTGCATGAAATTCAGATACAGAGTATACAAATACAACATATAACAGATATCATAACAGAACAGAGCATATATCCATATCATATCAGAGATGTGCGCCGTCATTCCCAAGGGAGGACCCCAAGCGGAAATCAACGCACGTGTTCCCGAGGGAGGACCCCAAAGCGGAACCAGACATATCAGAGGAGTACACCATCAGTCCCGAGGGAGGACCCCAAAGCGGACGTCCGGGTACTATACAATCAATGGCCAGAGATTGTTACAGAAATCATATTACAGAAGTCATATCAGAGCAAAACATATCATGTTATCAAATAACTCTATATGAATGCATCTATACAAAGCATCTAAATCACAGTCATACAGTCCAACCATAGTTCACTAACCATGGTGGAGCACTCAAGTAGGAAAAGACTCCTTAAACATAGAGCTTACCTCTTGAAGCTTTACCAATACGCTTACTTGTGGAACAAGTTACTTTTATCGCTTCAAGAGATTTCCGATCCTTCTCAATCCCTAGGCACACCTAGAGAATAATTTACAATGCATCAATAAAATGATGCAATACCATGATTATTTCATAAGCATACATTTTATCGCTTATTTTCCTTTCTTTATATTTTTGCCAATTCTATGCCAATACACAAGTCTAGACCTCTATACACCCGTTGGCGTTCTTTAATTTAATCAAGCATTTACTTAAGAATCTTTCACATAAATCATGTTATTTTTCTTTAAAAGTCGCGGGCGTACCCTTAGGGACTCAAGGTATTTTTCAACCATTTGTCAAAGCATTTCACTTCTTAGCTCATCCATTGGTATATTAAAATGCAACCCATTTTATTAGAATAAAATGTAACCAATATATATATATACCCCTAAACATCCTATAGTTCGCAACATAGAGCAAGTATTTGTAGGATTTTTTTCTAACTTTGGCATTTCCACCAATTAATCCATTTACACTACATTCCAACATATTTTACCTTTTCAAACATACAATAAAAATTTGCATGATAAACCCTATATAAGCCATGAAGGCCGAAACCTAGGGGAAGAGTGCACTAGGGCTTTTCAATTTTTTTATCACAAATTAATGCTTACTAAACACTATCATTCCTATACAACAACAATCCATCATAATTTTCACCTTCTAACATCAAATATTTCCCACTCAAAACATGCTCCAAATTTTCAAAACATAGATCACAAAATAATACCATAGAAATAAAGGTTTCTTACCTCTAATCACTTGTACAAAGCCTAGAGAATAACCTCCAAGCAAAGCTCCATCAAAAACCCACTTTTTCTCCTCCTATGAATAGTAATCCGAAAATAAGAGGAGGAATAACTCTTCACACACTCAACTATAGCTCAAATGGATAGGTGCAATGGATTCCTTGAGTGGTTCCTAATCAATTTCAAGTGGTGGGTCATAAGATTTGGTTGAGAATTCAAGAAGAAATCAACAAAACAAGCAAAACCCTAACCCCCCCCTTTTCCATGGCTGAAGCTCGGCCCTTCAAGAGAGAGAAGAAGAAATTTTTGCAATGAATAGTGATTCATTTAAGTGGCCAAGCTATTTAGGCACATGTGGCCCTTTTGTCGGATGTTTTTCTATCGCGTATTTCACTTAAATTTAAATTTACTACGGATATATTTTTATTTTTCTAAAGTTATTTAAATTAATTTTTATTTCCTAAGGAACAATATTCATAATTCACAGTATGGTTTTTGCACCGTTTTTAACGAAATGCACTGTGAACCACTAACTGTACTTTATTTAATTCTGAAACTTAACACTTATAAACTTATCATTTTCTTGGGCCTATATTGACTCGCTTGGCATATATTGGACTTTCTTATTCTTATTTCATCAATTATTTATTTCTG